>NC_043707.1:30850757-30899096 GCF_006229205.1 Suricata suricatta | reverse complement strand
GAGGGGCGGCGGGCGCCGAGCCCGGGGACCGCCCAGACGTGCGCGGTGGCCGTGCGCCCTGACGCGGACCGCGCGTGTCGGGGCCGGGGCCCGGGGACCCCCGAGACAGGTCCGAACCCAGCACACGGCAGGCAGCAGAGAAACACACCCAGCAGCGGCACGGAGGGCCGCCCGGACGTGCGCGGAAATGTGCGGCACACACTTGAAGCCCGCTCCAACCTTATGCGGACTTTTGGATTCTGCGGCTGGATGTGCCCACTACTCCATAGTTGGCGCAGGGGACCGCATTTGGGGGAAATTTCTGAGGATGGAGGGTGGCGCATTGGGCTCCGAGGGAGCGATCCTTGCTTAGATGACCCTGGAGCGAGACCCTGAAGCGAACGTTCACACAATCACTCAACAAAAACTAGGTATGGGGACCTACTGTGCGCGCAACTTAGCGAAGTGGGGCAACTGGGTTGAGATGGGGAGGAATATTGAAAAAAAAAAAAAAGGAAGCAGGAGTAAATAAAAGGTGGGTGGGACCGAGAGAGTTAAGGGTCTGGATGGACTCCCAAATCACCATCTTCACTCTCACTGTCGCGTTCGGGAGAGATCATTGCCGCCCGCAGCCCTGACCCCTGGGGCTGGGCCGGGGCGGCTTCTGTCTTTCCAGAGGCTGTTTCCTGTCTGGCTCCTGGGGGCCCTCGGGATGGCTGGGAGGGCCCTTCCTCTCATTGCCGCCACCCCACCCCCATCCCATCAGTTAGAGGGGAGGGTCCGGGAAAGCTGGGCTCCTCCCACCAACCCCCTTATAAGTCAGGACACCTATGGATGGCGGGGGGCGGGACGCTGCAGGAGTCTGCCAGTGAATTGCTGGAAGAAAAGGGTTCAACTCAGAAATTTAAGGAAGACAGCGTCTGGAATTGCTGAGGAACCGAGAGAGTGAAGAAAGAATCCTTGATGCCCGGGAGGTTGGGGAGGGAAGCGGATGGGGGTGGGGGGACTGCCAAGCGCTTCTAACGCCCCAGAGAGGACAGCCAGGCCTGCAGTGACCTCTGGTCCCAGCGCACTTATCTTCCTCTCACAAGTGGTGCTCCCCACACCCCTGCCCTTCCTCGTCGCCCTGCCTGGGTCCTGCTCCGGGGTGGGGGGTCACGGAGGGCAGGAAACAGCCGGCTTGGCTGGAGCCAGGCAGACCAGGCCGGCGGGAATCTCCTCCTCCCTCCCTGATCCAAGCCGTAGCTCCCTTCTCTTCCTCTTACTCAGCTTCTCCTCCAGGTTAAACACCCACCTCCTAACTCAGAACACACACCTTTCCCTGTGTTTCAGTCTGCACTCAAATTCTTCCCTCCAAAACTTATCTATCTCTTCCTGGGCTCTGTGCTCAACCTCCCTATGCCCTTGATTGCCTGAATTGTCTCATTTGGTTGGGGATGCAGTTCATCCTGATGGGGTGGGGAGTGGATGTCCTGAATGGTAGAAAGAGACCCACCCAGATGCCCAGAGAAAAGAGGCAGGGGTGAGTGAGGGCTGATGAGACAGAGGGATGCAGCTCACTGCAGATTCAAATCCTGTATTTTTTTTAATAATTAAAAAAATTTTTTTTACTGTTTGTATTTATTTTAGAGAGAGAGAGAGAGACAGCATGAGCAGGGGAGGGTCAGAGAGACAGAGGGAAACACAGAATCTGAAGACAGGCTACAGGTTCTGAGCGAGCTGTCAGCACAGAGCCCGATGTGGGGCTCAAACCCACAAACAGTGAGATCATGACCTGAGCTGAAGTCGACGCTTAACCGACTGAGCCACCCAGGTGCTCCTAGAACCCTGAATTTCTGACCCCTGAGAACCAGGCCCCCTCAGCTAGAGGGAAGAGAAAAACTCAGATAAGAAAATAACCAGTTGAGGGGCCCTTGGGTGGCTCAGTCAGTTAAGTGTCTGATTGTAGCTCGGATCATGATCTCAATCTCGCAGTTTGTGGGTTCAAGGCTCTGCACATCTGGCTCCACGCTGAGAGCTTTGGAGCCTGCTTTGAATTCTGTCTCCCTCTCTCTCTTCCCCTCCCCTATTCACACTCTGTCTATCTCTCAAATATAAATAAACATTAAAGAAAAAGAAAATATCCAGGCGATCCCTTATCATAGGGTCTCAGTCCCCACCCCCCAACCTCGTCATGTAAGCCAGTTCCCAATATCTAATGTATACCAATAAAAGAATGAATAACGGAGCACCTTGCTTGCTCAGTCAGAAGAACCTGCAATTCTTGATCTCAGGTTTGTGAGTTCAAGCCCCACGTTAGGTGTAGAGACAACTCAAATAAACAAAAAATAAAAGAATGAATAAAATAAAACTGTTATTAAGCATCTGCTATGTGCCAAGCGATCACTGTGCTAGTTTGAACATTTGTAAAGCCAAGCCTCCTGGCCTTAAAAGATCTTATAATGGGGTAGGAATCCCATTATTTCCCCTTTCCTTGGAGATGGTATCTGAGCTTTTCACTCCAGTCTTCAGGAGTGTCTATCCTGTGGGTGTGAAGTCATTTCCTCCACCCTCCATTCACCCAGGACTACTTCCTAGGAAAGCTAATTCAGTATCTACTGTGTTACGTTACATAACTGAGCTGTCATGTCACTACCTGGATGGATGCCTGTCCCACAGACCCGAACAGATATCGGGCGCTCCTTTCTTCCTTCTGAGCACTTCGCTGTCCTCTCACCTCAAAATTAGGCTGTCACCCCCTGTTCCTTGCGCATGAGCATATGCTGCTATCACTCATTCCCAGGGCAGTACCTGTGTGGAGCACCCCCCCCCACAAGAGCTGGCTGGGCTTTTTAACTTTTTATAATTTTTAAGTAATCTCTATATCCAAAGTGGGGTTTGAACTTACAACCCCGAAGTCAAGAGTCGTGTGTTCTACCAACTGAGCCAGCCAGGTGCCCCGGGGTTCCTTTTTGCTACCCACACCATGACAGTTACTTGGAGCAGCGTCAGAGTTGGGATTTTTCCTATATATAATAAACAACAAATCATCTCCTTTCACCAAAAATTATAGAAATCATCACTCTTCTTCCCATATCCCAGTGCCCCTCCTCAGGTGCACCTCACCCTGTCAAGTCTAGAGTTAAGTTTCCTGGAAGCCCATGAAATTTAAGATTCTGCACCCCTCACCTGACTGGCCCCTCCCACTGTTCTGGTTAATGAGTGCCATCAATTTAAACAGTTTTTAAGGTGAATTCCAGCACAAGAATGTTTGAAATGGTCTGAAGTCTTAGGGCTCTTACACAAAGGGAATTTGGTAGAGGTTTCAACACTGCCAATAATGCATTGTAAAGTTCAGTGAGATCTTTATAAACTTTCAATAGTGAAAGAAAAAATTCAACCAGCCATAATAGAGGGAAGATGGAGACGAGATGTAGAGAAATAGAGAGTAGTATTACAGAATCATTATCATATGAAGAAGTAGCCCGAGTACACATGTAAGAAAAAGGTAGAACATGGAAGTGGTATACAGATGTGTTGGGCTATGCACTACACCTATCCTATTGTTTTTCTCGATTTGGTAATATTTATAGTATTTGTCACCTTAACTTTTGCTATAATTTCCATTTATTATTATTTTTTAAATGTTTATTTATATTTGACAGAGTGTGTGTGTGTGTGTGTGTGTGTGTGTGTGTGTGTGCGCGCGCGCGCGCGCGCGCGTGATGGGGGAAATGGAAGGGGCAGAGATAGAGACACAGAATTCAAAGCAGGCTCCCAGCTCTGAGCTGTCAGCACAGAGCCCATTGTGGGGCTCGAACCCATGAGTGGTGAAATCATGACCTGAGCCGAAGTCAGAGCTTAACCAACAGAGCCACCCGGGCACTCCTGTGATTTCTACATTTAAATAAACATTAGCGGGCGCCTGGGTGGCTCAGTCGGTTAAGCCTCCGGCTTCGGCTCAGGTCAAATCTCACATTCGTGGGTTAGAGCCCGGCGTCAGGCTCTGTGCTGACAGCTAGCTCAGAGCCTGGAGCCTGCTTCCGGTTCTGTGTCTCCTTCTCTCTCTGGCCCTCCCCCTCTCATGCTCTGTCTCTGTCTGTATCAAAAATAAATAAAACATTTAAAAATAAATAAATAAATAAATAAACATTAGCTTTTATACTTAATTTCATCTTCCTAATTTTATTTTCTTAAGGTGGATTCCCCATGTTACATAAACTTCAGGACTCACAAAACCTGAATCCACTCCTTGTCTGACCACCACACATCTTCCCAAACTCATGGGAATTTCATGGTATATTAAATTGTAATAGACACAAGTGTAAAAGATTTTATAAATTTATTAGTGATTGTACTTTCATTGTTTCCTAAAAGCAGGTACAGGGGCGCCTGGGTGGCTCAGTCGGTTGAGCGTCCGGCCCATCGTATGTACTCAGTAAATGTGTGTTAACTACTTCTTATTCCTTTATGGACTAGTCATCCTTTAATTCACTTAGCAATTATTACTATTTAAAGTTTATTTATTTGTTATGAGATAGCAAGTATGTGCGCAAGGGAGGGGCTGACAGAGGGGGAAAGAATCCCAAGCAGGCTCCGGAGCCCGACTTGGGGCTGTAAGAGTTGCCATGGGAAGGCGACTGAGCGGCCACTTCGCTGTGGAGAGCTGCGAACACTGACAACCCCCACTTGCAAACCTGGGATGACCCAAGCCATTTGAAAAGCACCAGCGGCCATTTTATTGCGGGTCAGATAACAGATCCAAGCGCCACCAGGACTGACGACCCCCACTCTCAATCTGGACGGTCTCAAACTGTAATGCCTCACCATGGAATTCCAGCATCCCCCTCCCCACCGAAGCGAACAGCCAATTGAATCCTGCCACCGTCCAAAGATGACCCTCCGTGGCTATCGGCGCACCTGAGCTCAAACCCGGAACTTCTGCACCCATAAAAGACCTTGCTCTCCCATATCAGGTGCGACTTCCCTGACTCCCTGCTCCAGAGTCACGGAACCTCACCCGGGAATTGCAGATCCCAATAAAGGCCCTCTTGGCTCCATAAGGTGGTCTCTTTGTCCTCCCATCTCTGCCTCCATCTATTAAACCTTACAGAGGCTTGATCCATGATCCATGAGATCATGATCTGAGCTGAAACCAAGAGTCAATTGCTTAACTGACTGAACCGCCCAGGCACCCCTCAGCAATTATTTATTGTTCTTTTGCTATGGACTAGCCTGGGGACACAAAGTCATCCTTGACACCAGGGGAAGAAATAACCATGAAACTTCAACAGAACTCAGGAGGCTGTGTAAGGCGCATAAGTGGGTGGCATACAGAGGGTCCTATGTGATCACAGGGGGAGCACCCCTAATCCAACCAGCAGGTTCAAGGTGAGCTTTCTGCAGATGCTGTCTGAATGAGTCCTAGAGGAGATTGGTGGGAAAGGTTGCTTTAAAGGCGGAAAGAGGGGGCCGGTGCCTGGGTTGCTCAGTCAGTTGAGCGTCTGACCTCAGTTCTGGTCATGATCTCACTGTGGGTTCAGGCCCTGCACTGGGGCTCTGTGCTGACAGTGGTGTGGAGCCTGCTTCGAATCCTCTCTCTTTGTCCTTCCCCTCCCCCTCAAAAATAAATAAACATTTTTCAAAAAGGCAGAAGGAAGAGCAAATATAAGAGTGAGGACAGGGGCGCCTGGGTGGCTCAGTCGGTTAAGCCTCTGGCTTCGACTCAGGTCAGATCTCATGTTTGTGGGTTCAAGCCCCACGTCAGGCTCTGCGCAGACAGCTAGCTCAGAGCCTGGAGCCTGCTTCAGATTCTGTGTCTCCATCTTTCTCTGCCCCTCCCCATCTCATGCTCTGTCTCTTTCTGTATCAAAAATAAATAAAACATTTAAAAAAATTAAAAAAAAAAAAAAAGAGTGAGGACATAGTGAATTGGTCCCTGTGCTGTTCAGGACACCAGGACACCAGGGTGTGGATTGCCAGAACAGTGATAGTGGATGAACTGGAGACGCAAGCAAAGGCCAGCCTGTCATCACAGGACATTCCTGGAGCGCAGGTTTGTCCTGAACACCTGGGGAACCACTGAAGGGTTTGAGACAAAGAAGCAACTCCATTGGATTTGCATAGAAAGACCCCACTTGTCCAACTTTGGAGAGTAGATTGAAAGTGATCAAGACCGAAGGCAGAAAAACCACATGTACTTCTCCAAAAGACAGTGAGGGCTTGAAAGGACAGAAGTGTGTGCTCTCACATGCTAGAGCAGGTAGGTCTTGGAGCTTGGCTATGGGAGTGAGGGAGACTGAAATCAAGCAGGATTCAAGTTTCAGACCTGGGCAGTGAGGTAGGAGCTAGGGGACTGGGAGCCACAAGGGAGGAAGCTGTGAGCAGGCTGAACTTGAGGTTCCTGTGTACCATCCAGACGGCAGGTCCAGCAGTCAACCACAGGGGCGACCAGGGGCAGCTTTTTAAAAAAATGTTTATTTATTTTTTGAGAGAGAGTGTGCGCGTGCGTGAGTTGGGGAGAGGGAGACAGAGAGGGAGACACAAAAGCTGAAACAGGGTCTGGGCTCTGAGCTGTCAGCACAGAACCTGATGCTAGGCTAAAATCTACAGACCGTGGCATCATGACCTGAGCGGTAGTCGGAGGCCCAACCACTGAGCGGCCCAGGCATCAGGGGCAGCTTTTTGGCAGGAGATACAGGTTCAGGAGTTACTGGCAAATGATGGTGATGGAGGCTGTGCCCAGTGGGAGGGGGATTGGAAGAGACTGTAAATTGGGAAGGCTCAGGAAAGCCTTACACTTCACAATTTATTTGTAAAAGCAAACATTATCATATTTAATTCATCATAAGAACTTTGTTACGTAGGATGGGTGTTATTCTGACACCCGCTTTATTTATTTTTTCCTTTATTTTTTAACGTTTATTTTGAGAAAGAGAGAGAGCACAAGCAGGAGAGGGACAGAGAGAGAGGAGAGAGAGAGAATCCCAAGTAGGCTATGCACGGTCAGTGCAGAGGCCGTAAGTGGGGCTCAAACTCACAAATGAGATTATGACCTGAGCGGAAACCAAGATTTGGACGCTTAACCAACTAAGCCACCCAGGGTGCTCCTTCTGACATCCACTTTAAAGATGAGATGGGCTCAGTTTAAGTGAGCCGTCCAGGGCACTTGGCCAGTAGGCCAGTAGTCCGCAGGTTGGCTGATTCCACTGTGGCACTCAGCATACAGGCTGGCCTCCCAGCCCCACCCCCAACGACCTGAAGGACACCGAATGTCCTTTTCCTCCTCCTCACAGCCAGGCCAGCCAGAGGGCATTTTCTTTCCTTTGCCTTGCCCCCTATGTGTTGTGTAGCCCCTCGCCTGAAAGGGTGTGATTAACATTAACTAGAGCTTTGCCCACCCAGTCTCTGATCTTGGCATTGGAGGTAGAAGGGACCCTGAGCCCTGATGGAATTGCAGGGAACTCAAACAGCTCACCGCAGAAGCCAAGGCTACCAGAGGGAAAAAAAAAATGGTGAGAAGGGAGGGGAAGGAGCTGAAGACTAGAGCTAGAAGGGAGAGGTGGAGAAGGAGTGGTAGTAGGGCAGGAGACCTATCGAGAGGTTCATTGTCCCAGCTGGGAAGTCTTTTGTTTCCTCTCTTCCCTTGGCAGTCTGACAGGATATGAGGCCAAGCCCCCCTCCATGCCAGTATCCCCCCCACCCACTGGACGTGGCCCTTCCCTTACCATTGTATCCCTGACAGGAATGGGGGCAGGGGCATTGGCTCTAGGAGTGAATGTAAATGGCTGAGGGGCTTGACTACTAGGGTCCAGAAGGGACAAGAAGACCCCTGCGAGCTGGTTCATGGAGCTTAGCCAAAAAAGCTTTGTGCCTGGGGAGGAGCAGGAAGCCAGACCCGGGTGGGGCCAGCACAGAGGGTAGCAGGTCTGGCCAAGGGGAGGTAGGTTGGGCCCCAGAGGAGATGACGCAGGGCTTCAGGCCTTTCCCAGCGCCCCCTCCGTTCCAGCCTGTGGGCCTGACAGCTCACCTGAACCGCAGTGTCCCCCCACCCCCTCCATTCCGAAAAGTTGACATCAATCCCGCCAGGGCAGTTGCGATCTGGCAGAGCCGAGGAAACTCAGGTGTCCTACCTGGGCCCTCCACAGCCGCTTTGCTGGATTCCCTCCCTCCTCGGGATCCAGGAGTCCCGCCTCCCACTCTGGTCCTCCAGGAATCCTGGAATTTCATCCCTCCCCTCTGCTCCCTCCTGGACCATTTTGCTCCATCAGCTGTTCCTGCAGGAAGGGCGCCCGCTCAGCCTCGCCTCTCTTCCCGAGCCTTTTGTTTGCTGGGTCTGCAGGAAATTGCAGGGGCGGTGGCCTAGGGCTCATCTGCCCCTGGGGCCTGGGCGAAGGAGGGGGGGGGGGGTCCGGATTCACGAGACTTAATCCTGAGGAGTTCAAGGAACGCTTGGGGGAGGGGAGGGAGTGTGGAATCCCCAGAGACTTCGCATTTAGGGCCTGAACTCTGAGTAGGGCACCTGCGGACTGGATTGGACTGGACGTCCTTGTCCCCGAGAGGCAGTTTGAGTGTGTTCGGGGGCGCCCAGAACTAGAGACTAGACTGACACTCTGAGGTCACTTAATAGGTTGACGGAGGAGCTAGCACCAGGGGCGAAAAACCTAGATACTGAATCCCATAACCTCGTCCTACACGCCTCGGAAGGCAGCGATCCCAAGCCGTCGGGAAGCAGCAGTCAGGTGACACCAAGCGTCTCCGAGAATGAGCTAATTCCTTTCTTCTTAAAAAAAAAAAAAAAGGTGGGAGTAAGGGGGACCAGCACGTAGCCCCCGAATTCGCGCCTTCCCAGGACGCAACCGCAGACTTAGGTGAGGCGTGGACGCTCTAGCGGGCCGGCGCCCTCTCGTTGGTTGCCCTCTCAGTGAGGCCACCCTGGGCGCAGCCATCTTCCCTCCCCAGCAGGCGGGTGCGCCCCGTGCAGTCACGTGAGGAGCAGGGTCCCCGATCCGGGCCCGGGACTGTCTAGCAGTCTTCCAAAGTGGCGGAGTCACAGCAGCAAAGAAAACAAAAGGTCCTGTTTCGCGGAGCTTGACTTGCTATTGGGACTAGGCAGTCAGTAAACAAGATAAACATGTACATGACGCCTATTAGACGGTGTTAGGCCAATGGAGAAAAAAAATAGAAAGGGGGATGGGATGAAGGGTGTGGTCCAATTTAAATGGGATTGGTGGAGGAGATTTCAAGAAGACGTCAAAATTTGCTACAGGGGTGTCGCCACAGGGTGGCCGTGTAATATGTAGACCACTCTGGCTCACTTGGAGCTAAGGGAACATTGTTAACATTTTACACTAAGGCAATGGACATAACCTTTGTAGTGGGACTGTAGCTGATGAATCATGAGGTAAGTATGTTATCCTAATTATTAAGACTTTTGTCTTTTACAATGAGAAAAATAGCAAACTTTGGAGAGTTTTTTTTTTTTTTAAAGTTTATTTTGAGACAGAATCAGAAGCAGGCTTTGAGCCACCAGCGCAGAGCCCCGTGCGGGACTTGAACTCACAAATTGTGAGATTATGACCTGCGCCCAAACTAGGAGTGGAAGGTTTAACTGACTGAGCCACCTAGGTGTCCTTATGGGAGAGTTTTGAAAGAGAAGCATCACGAACTGATTCTTGCTTTAATAGTATCCTTAAAAAAGAATTATTTTTAAGTAATTTCTACACCCAAAGTGAGACTCAGACTTACAACCCTGAGATCAAGAGTTGCGCACTCTACTGCCTGAGCTTCCCAGGCGTCCCTTATCATCATCCGTCTAACTGCTCTGTTGAGAACAGACTGCAGGGACCAAGGCAGAAGCAGGAAACCAAGTAGGGGGCCACTGCCATAATGCAGGTTGACATGATTATGGCTTGGAGTAGGGTGATAACATGTGGTTGGACACTGGTAATATTTTAAGAGTAGGGGCAAAAGGAATTGCTGATGGGTTGGATGTGGGGTGTGAGAGAGGGCATGACCCCAGGGTTTTTTTTTTTTTTTTACCTAAGCAAATGAAAAGGTGGGAAGACCATAACAGAAGTAGGTTGTGGGAGGAAGTTTAGGCATTTGATTTTGGATATACAGAGTTTGAGCTGCCTGTTTGAAGTCCAAGCGGAGATGTTAGTGTGTTGTTGGACGTACAGTGTGAAGCTCAGATCTGGGCTGGAGATACACCCTTGGGACACCATCACAGAGATGGTGTTTAAGACTTTGAGACTGATAGAGATCACTGCGGGGGGTGAGTGTAAATGGTGAAAAGAAATCTGAGGACTGAGTTCCCGGTCCTTGGTGGAGCCTCCAGTCCACAGTGCCTTGTGGCAGTGCCTCCAACATCTAGAAGTGCTCCAGAGTGAAGATAAGAGAGGAGGAAGCCTAGGAGACTGAGCAGGAGGAAATGCGTGAGTGTGGTCTCCTAGAAGAGGAAAGTGGTGGAGAAGATAGTAATCAAGTACAGACATACCACAGAGATAGTACACGTTTGGTTCCAAACCACTGCAGTTTAAGTGAGTATCACAAGGCACGCTTAGTGGATTTAAAAAGAAATGTGAGGATGGGTGGCTTAGTAGGTTGGGCGTGCGACTTCGGCTCAGGTCAGGATCTCTCAGTTTGTGGGTTCGAGCCCCACGTTGCGCTCTGTGCTGACAGCTCAGAGCCTGGAGCTGCTTCAGATTCTGTGTTTCCCTCTCTCTGCCCCTCCCCTGCTCATGCTCGTCTCAAAAATAAATAAATATTAAACAAACAAACAAATGAAAGAAATGTGAGGGTTGAGTGCCAGACTTTGGGTCAGGTCATGATCTCATGGCTTGTGAGTTCAAGTCCCGCATCAGGCTCTGCTGTCAGTGCAGAGCTTACTTTGGATCCTCTGTCCCCCTCTCTCTGCCCCTCCCCTGCTCTCTCTCTCTCTCTCTCTCAAAAATAAACATTAAAAAAAAAAGAAATGTGAGGAGGGATTGGAAACAGCTAGTATAGACAACTTGTTAAAGGAGTTTTGCTATAAAGAACAACAAAGAAATGGAGCAATAATGGGGGAATGCAGTGCATATTCAAGAAAAAATTTTTTTGTCCTTTTTAAGACAAGTCAAGGGAAAAAAACATATTTGCATGCCTGTGGGAATGATCCAATGAAAAGAGAAAACAAGATGATGAAATGGGATGCAGAGGCGGGTTGACCTTATCTGGGAGCATGATCAGTTCATCACTAGTGACAGGAAGAGGGCACAGCAGAGTGTGGCGGTGGCCTAGGAGCTTTTAGTCCCTTGGTGGGTTCTGTCTTCTCAAGGAATTGGGAAATGAGATGGTGAGCTGAGACAGCCATGCAGGAGGCACAGAGGGAAGAACAGAGGGGTGAAGGATGTAAGTCATCTAGGAGAGAGTGAACGGACTAGAGTAAATCTCGTCTGAATGCTGGGCAGCATGAGGGCTACACTTGAGGTTCGTGGTCATGAACTTGAGATGAGATCCCACAGTTGGCTGTTTTCCTCAGCTATATTCAGCGGCTTGCCAGGCACAGGGGAGGTGGGGAGTTACGGTTACCAGGCTGTGGTTAAAAGAGAGAGGGACAAGGGAGTACTTTTCACTGACCATGAACTTTAAGCTGGATAAGAAGTAAGGGGGGACAGTGGAAAGAGGGAAGGATCAGCAGATTGGAGTCCAGTGAGGTAGAGGATTGTTGGGGTCAAGACATGACGAAGACTCTTTCTTGAGCAAACTTCAGTCAGGCTTCTCTGTGCCCTCTTGAGACCTGGCCTCCATCTTGGCCCCTATCCTTGCTGGGCCTGCCTAGCCCAGTTTAGGGAGAATTTTCCCACTCCTGATATCTGATCACCCTGGCCTGCCTTCAGCAAGAATCCTGTCTGTTTAACTAGAATCCCCACTATGCTCTTTGTAGTTTCCCATCACTGACTCCCTCATTCTGCCTGTTGGCTATAAATGCCCAGCTGCCTTTGCTGCAGGGCCCCGTCTCTCCCCTATTGTGACAGTCCTGACACCTATTGGAATGGTCCTGAATAAAGTCTTCTGTACCATTTTAACAAGTGTCAGAGTATTATTATTATTTTTTTCCTTAGTAGGCATACCAGAAAAGGTGAATGGAAAGAGGGAGGACCTGCAGTTATTTACTGGCAAGGGCAAAGTCTGGGCATAGCCATTGGGTATCTGTGCAGATCTGTGTTCAAGCAACTGCCACGCCGGGCCATTGGAAGTCTCATCAATATGGATATTGAAAAAATATTGCGACAGGATGGTGTCGGAGAGATCCACAAGCCAAACTCTGTTGTGGTTAGCAGCGGTGACCACTGAAGATGCCACACTTCAGTTGCTCTTGACACCTCTCCCTGGCAAAGCCAGATTTGGGCTCCTTTGAGCCCGTTCCTCTCCTAGGGAAATGTTGCAGATAATTTACAGCCAAAGGCCAGTCGCAGTGAAAGCACCGTTCATTTCCTGGGGCTCAAATGCAGCCACAAAGGACTATGTCAAAGTTAGGAAGTGGTTACGAAAGCTCTCCCAGCTTCAGTTTCCCTAAGAAGTACCTATCTCACAGAGTGCTTATGCATATGCAATGTAGCACGGTGTGCAAATAACTTACTGAACGTTTCGGCATTATTTTCGTGTACTGGTTAGTTCAACCTCATGCAGGCAGGGTTCTATTTAATCCCCGTTTTATAGATGAGGAAACGTTACCAGGCTGTGTTACTGTTGATGGTACCTGGAAAGAGTGAGGAGGGGAGGGGTCCCATCTCCGGGAGGTTCACAAGTCATCTCAGTTAGAGGGGACGACACCGTGCAGGGAGGCTGGAAAGCGGCAGGAGGACCTGGCGGACCAACGGTGGCCGGCGCAGCGAGGGCTCTCCCGGACCAGCGGCCGATGGCTCCCTCTGATGGCGGACGCGGAGAGCGCAGCCGGGTGGGACGGACCTGGCATGAGGGGCGGGTCTCCGCGGGGGAGAGGGCTGAGGCGGGCATCCAGAGACATTCCAGGCATTCGACAGGCTGGAGGAATAGGAGCCGGAAGGCGCCGAGCGACGCGGCCCCGCGTTCTCGGCGACACACCTGGGCCAGGTGTCACGTCCCTGCCCACCTGCAGCTGCCTTCTGCCATCGCCGCACGCCCCTTTCCGTGGTGGCGCCCCCGGGCGTGTCCGAGAGCTCGGAGTGGGCTCCCGCCCGCACGAAGGGCGCCTGTTTGCACCGGGGTGATGGGCGCGAGAGGGGCCGTGGCCTACACCTTGCCGGAGACGCATCCCTGAGGGGCGACGCAGGACAGTGTCCCGCACCCACGAGGAGCCGGAGCTCCGCCGGCCCCCGGAGCCCCAGGGGGAGGGGCTTCCCCGGGCGCGCCCACGGGGCGGGGCGGGGCGCGGGGACCAATGGGGCGCGCGGCCGGAGGGGGGGGCGGGCTCCGGGCCTGGCATCCCGGTAGCTGCAGCTGGCTTTTCCGGCACCCGAGCCCCCTCGGCCCGTAGCCGACCCCTCCGGCTTTCGGGGATCGACCCCGGGCGGCTGCGTCCTCCCGGCGGGTAAGTGAGCGCTCTGCCGCACTCGGGCTGTGGGGATGCGCATGGCTCGGGAGCAGCGGATCTCGGCCCCCTCCAACCGACCCCGGGAGAAAGTGGGCAGGAACCGGTGTCGGGGGCGGGGATGAAGACCCACCTTGTGTTGCTGGCCTGTGTCTTTGTTTTTGGTAGTCGAGGGGTGTGTTTGAGTTGGTCGAGTTTGGAGGGCGCCTCGTGTGGGTGGAGGAATCTGGTGAGGCTGAGGGGAAAGGACCTGGTTTGAAATGGGTTGAGGGAGAGGATTTATGGAGGGAGGGTCTTTGGGAGATTTGGAAATTTCTCCTTCCCTGGGTGAGGTGATTGTTTGGAGGAGTTAGGATGGGGACAGCTCAGGACTCCGGATGAGGGGGTGAGGAGGGTTTCCTGCCCGTAGCTCACTTCCCTTTTGGGGGATTTGTTTCCTCTTGTACTGTTAGTTGAAAAGGGTAAGTATCTTTGCCTCTTCCCAGAGCCATTGCCATCCCTAGTCTCTGGGATATGGGGGAAGGGGAGGCCCCCAGGAGCTGGGAGGGGACCTGGTACCCAAAGGCTGAGGATGTGGAGTCTGCCATTGTCTGGGGAAGTGGTAAGGACCAGTCTGCTCCCCGGGAACTTTGAGTTGCTGGGGAGTGTGTGTGTGTGTGTGTGTGTGTGTGTGTGTGTGTTTCTTTCCAGGTGTTTGGTTAGAGGTGTTTTTGAGGGGTTCTGTGGAGCTGCTTTCCATTAAGTGACACTGTCTTTTGCAGGCCTCATAACCCATTTGTGGCTTCTTCCACCTGCTCTCTGCCATGGCCAGCGAGAATTCTCCTCTCCTGGCCTACCGGCTCCTGGGAGATGAGGGGGTTGCCTTCTCTGCCAATGGGGCCGGAGGTCCTGGAGGGGCATCTGCACGGAAACTCTCCACCTTCCTGGGTGTGGTGGTGCCCACGGTCCTGTCCATGTTCAGTATAGTTGTCTTTTTGAGGATTGGTAAGTGGGGTGGTGGGGCTTGCTCTGGGGTGCAGGGGTGTGTGGGAGGGATGGGACTGGGAAGAGCTTGGGGAAGGGTCCTGGGAGAAGTAGGTGGATGAAGGGCTTGGGGAGAGGGCTCCCTGTGGCCCTGTGTTGAGCTCTACCCTGGAGGTAACTGATGACCAGCGTGGTGTGGGGATGCGTGAGCCATCCTGTGACCTGCTTTGCCACTCCTATCCCAGGGTTCGTGGTGGGCCATGCTGGGCTGCTGCAGGCTTTGGCCATGCTCCTGGTTGCCTACTTCATCCTGGCGCTCACCGTCCTCTCTGTCTGTGCCATCGCCACCAACGGAGCTGTGCGGGGGGGTGGAGCCTACTGTATCCTCCAACGTTGAGGGACTGGGGTCTGGGCTCCTCTGTCTTGTAGGGAGGAGTTGGGGCAAGGGCAGGGTGGGAGGGAGGCAAGTTCTAATGAGTGTTCAGCAGATGAGCTGAAATGGGGAGGGTGACCAACATGGCCTTCACATGTATCTTACTGCTACTCTCCAGTCCACCAGGTGTCTCCCCAGCTCCTGTGGTTCTTCCAACAGTCTTGTCAATTAGGTAGTTCATTTTCCAGATGGGAAAACTGGAACTCGAGAGTATTAGTGACTCACTGCAAAGCCACATGGCTGGGTGTGACCGAGCTGGACAGCTTGATACTGGGGACAATCCCAGTGTGTGCAGGGAGACAGGCTGCAGGGTGCTTTGTGCCCTGGCCCTTCCTCCTGCTCCATTTCACTTTCTTTTCCCTTAACACTCACCCTCTGCTTCCACTTTCAGTCATGATCAGCCGGACGCTGGGGCCTGAGGTCGGGGGCAGCATCGGCCTCATGTTCTACCTGGCTAACGTCTGTGGCTGTGCTGTCTCCCTGCTGGGGCTGGTGGAGGCCGTGCTCGATGTCTTCGGGGCTGGTCTGTGTGCCAGGCAGCTCTGCGGGTTTGCAGGGTCTGGGATTCTGGGATCACCAGGGAAAGAGGCCTCTCTAGAAGAGGGGCAAAGTGGTCCATTAGCTTGGCTTTCTTGAGCTCCTACCATGTTCCCAGCCTTAGACATCTGAGAGATTGTACTGGCCCACAGGCAGCTTACCATCTAGTTTGGGAAGCCAGGCTAATGCCCCTAAATTCAACAGAGAAAGATTGGTGGTATCTACTAGGGAGGAGTAGGATGCTGGGGTACAGTTGAGTAGAGAGGTAGGAAAGATAGTGTCTGAGGACAGTTGGGCCAAAGAGAGAGTCTGTTCCTGCTTTGGTTCATGGGTGGGATCCCTTCTGGGAGGATCTGGTCTTCTAACTCTGTTCCTTCCTCTTTGTAGAGTCTGCGAAATCCAATGGGCTTCATGTCCTGCCCCAGGGCTATGGCTGGAGCCTGCTCTATGGCTCCCTGCTCCTGGGCCTTGTGGGTGGGGTCTGCACACTGGGGGCTGGCCTCTATGCCCGAGCCTCCTTCCTCACGTTCCTGCTGGTCTCTGGATCCCTGGCCTTGGTGCTGGTCAGCTTTGTGGCTGTGGGGCCCAGGAGCATCCCCTTGACCCCACGGCCTGGCCCCAATGGCTCTTCCCTGCCGCCCCAGGTCGGCCACTTCACTGGCTTCAACAGCAGCACCTTGAAGGCCAACTTGGGTGGTGAGCTGTGTACAGGGGCGACAGGGTTTTCAGGGCAAGGAGCAAGAATCGGGGGGGAGCTGGGCCCTTGGAAGCCTTTGGATGACAACAGATGTCAGAGAGAATCAGGGGGAGGAGCGCAGATCTCAGAACAGTGCAGATTATTCAAGATCTGTCTAGTGTGCTTGGCCCAGTGGGGCACAAGAGTGACCACGAGACAGTTCTGCTTTAAAGGAACTTTTTTTAGTTGGAGAGATAAAACGTACATTCAGGAAACAATTAAACAGCATAATAGGATCAACAGTGGTTTAAATAGATGAGAATCAGGAGAAGAGTTGGGAGGAGAGCTGAGGGCGAGCAAGGATTGCTGGGAGGTGGCCCGAGGTGTGTTGGGGAATTCAGGTAGGAGCAAGAGAGGTGTCTCAGGGGACTACAAGGATGAAGGCGTGGAGGGAGGAGTGAGGAGAGCAGGGAGAATGATGAGGCCAACTGAGCCAGGGCCTGTGATGGGTCAGGGCTGTGGTCTTAGAGTGGGCCATTTGTGACACGTGAAGAGAGGGTGGTGGGGCCAACATGCCTGGGTCCCTGTGAGGGGTACTGATGCCCTCCCCTCCCTGGAAACCATCTCCCAGCTGGCTACGCCAAGGACTATACCACGGGGGCCATGATGAACTTCGCCAGCGTCTTTGCTGTCCTTTTTAACGGCTGCACGGGCATTATGGCGGGAGCCAACATGTCAGGTGAGAGTCCCTGCCTGCCCACCCTGGGAGTGTGGGGCTGCCACCCTGTTCCCTGGTGGGGGCGCTGAGGGCTCAGGAATGTGGGAGATGGTGGAGGGCTGATGTCTCCCCTTCTGCCTCTCTCCCTCCAGGAGAGCTGAAGGACCCCAGCCGGGCCATTCCCTTGGGCACCATTGTTGCCGTCGCCTACACCTTCTTCATCTATGCCCTGCTTTTCTTCCTCTCCAGTTTCACCTGTGACAGGTGCCTGGGGAGGGGGCTGGCCTGGCCCTTGAGGGGGTGGAGTGGGGCAGTGGAACACGGTTACCACCTCTGCATCACCAAGGGGAGCACAGGCTGGTGGGGCGGGTCAGGATGCAGGGAAAACGGAGACCGTTTCTCCCTCTGGGGGAGAGAAGAAGCCACCGCCACTGATGGGACAGCTGGCTAAATGGTGTAGCCAGCCTACAGCCAGAGTTTGCTGGGTCCCTGCAACTGTTGTGAGCACTTGGTTTTGGGGGGTGGGGGATGGCTTTCTAGTCAATTCATATTTCCATAAATATTTGGTTTCTTGTGCATACACTGTTGGGAATATCCACCATGTGACTCAATCCAAAGCAGCCCAACAATAAACCAGTAAATACCATGTCTTTCCCCTCTGGGCACACATGATGTATTACAGTGACCTTTGAGTCTGGGTCGATTGAGAATATCGAGGAACACCCATTTCTTGACTTCATGTAGAGTCAGAGCGCTTTGCTCATGGAGGCCCTAGGATGGATGCACCGGCGTCATCTGCGTCCTCCTTTCCCTCCCGCCAGGACCCTGCTACAGGAGGACTACGGGTTCTTTCGCGCCATTAGCCTGTGGCCCCCACTGGTGCTGATCGGTATCTATGCCACATCGCTCTCGGCCTCCATGAGCTCCCTTATTGGGGCCTCCCGCATCCTCCACGCTCTGGCTCAGGATGACCTCTTCGGTGCGCCGGCCCCTGCTCCTTGCCCGGCTCTGAGCACCCCTTCCCGTGTCTGTCTCGGTCTCCACTTGGCCCCGGGCTGATGTGTCTGCCCCCTTCCCGTGTCTGTCTCGGTCTCCACTTGGCCCCGGGCTGATGTGTCTGCCGTGTCATTTCTGTTTGCACAGGAGTGATCTTGGCACCGGCCAAGGTGGTGTCCCGAACAGGGAACCCCTGGGGGGCTGTGCTCTATTCTTGGGGCCTAGTGCAGGTAAGCCTTCCTTTCAGGCTGTCCTTTCCCTTCCCCTCAGCCCCTCCTGGTTCTGTTCCCAGGACCAGGAGGGGCCTGGGCTTGGGCTGGGAGAGGAAACGAAAAGGCAGGATGCATTGGCAGATGGTGGGGATGCGGGCAGGCCCAGCCTCTCGGTCCTTGTCTAGCTGGTGCTCTTGGCTGGGAAGCTGAACACGCTGGCCGCCGTGGTCACTGTCTTCTACTTGGTGGCCTATGCTGCGGTGGACCTGTCCTGTCTGAGCCTGGAGTGGGCCTCGGCCCCTAACTTCCGGTGAGTGGAGAAGTGTCTCAGACACCAGGAGGGAGGCGTGGGGAAGGGCTCAGACACCAGGAGGGAGGTGTGGGGAAGGGCTCAGTCCAGCGGGCCGAGGTTGGAGATGGAGGGCAATGGCAGGCCCTGAGTGCCCTTCCTTCTCTCCCCCACCCCCAGCCCCACTTTCAACCTGTTCTCCTGGCACACCTGCTTACTGGGGGTGGCCTCCTGTCTGCTCATGATGTTCCTCATCAGCCCCGGGGCCGCTGGTGGCTCGCTGCTTCTCATGGGCCTTCTTTCCGCCCTGCTTACGGCTCGAGGAGGCCCCAGCAGCTGGGGCTACGTCAGCCAGGCCTTGCTTTTCCACCAGGTTGGGGGACTCGGAGGAGGGTGGGGAAGGGAGGAGGGAGTCTGGGATCCCCACCCCACTCCAAGTAGGCCTCCTTCTTCGGTGCCCGGAATCAGAGTCCTTGTCTGAGAGGTGGTGAGTGGGGCTGCCCTCCTGAGTCCTTCCTCTCCAAACCTCACCCCTGGTCCCAGGTGCGTAAATACCTGCTCCGGCTGGACGTCCGGAAGGACCACGTGAAGTTCTGGCGGCCCCAGCTGCTGCTCCTGGTGGGGAACCCCCGGGGCGCCCTGCCTCTGCTGCGGTTGGCCAACCAGCTCAAGAAGGGGGGCCTCTATGTCCTGGGCCACGTCACCTTGGGAGACCTTGGTGAGTGGCCCTCCATTCCCTCCCCAGCCTCCTTCTCCCTCACATCTCAGACATTCTTCATGTTCTTTGGGTCTAGAGGCCTCATGCTTCTTCCCAGACGATCCTTCCAACCAGCCCAAGCCCTGCCCAGGCCTTTTGCTTTGGCCCATTTGGGATTTGGATTCGAGGAGAAGGTGCATGGGTTTGGCCCACATCTGTTGCCTCCCTTCTCCGCAGACTGCCTGCCGTCGGATCCTGTGCAGCCCCAGTATGGGGCATGGCTGAGCCTGGTGGACAGAGCCCAAGTGAAGGCCTTTGTAGACCTCACCCTCTCACCCTCTGTGCGCCAGGGGGCTCAGCATCTGCTGCGGATCTCTGGCCTTGGTGAGCTCCTCCCTGGGTCCCCTTGGCCCCCTCTGTGGCCCCTTTTAATCTCTGCTACTGTCCCCCAGGGAGTAAACCACAGACTGCAGACTCATAGTCTAGGGCAGATAAGACACAGGGCTCAACTCAAAGATACCAGACCGTGTGTGAGAAGGAGATGCTTAAGGACTGGAGATGGGTGCCGCTGACATTTCTTCTTTTCTGACCTAAAAGTTGGG
Source organism: Suricata suricatta (assembly GCF_006229205.1). NCBI lineage: Eukaryota > Metazoa > Chordata > Mammalia > Carnivora > Herpestidae > Suricata > Suricata suricatta. The sequence goes on along the minus strand of NC_043707.1, from coordinate 30,879,463 downwards.
ATGCGAGCTCTGAAGAGCATGCTGTGTTTCTGGGGACAGTGGGAGAATTACTTGAGGCAAGGGGGCTGCTCTGTCAAATCTAGGGCAGATGGTTTCTAATCATCCCACCTCAAGACTTTGTGTGCTGATGTGGCTGGTGACAAGATGGTATCTCAGCTGGGCCTTAGAAGGGAGACAGAGAAGGAAGGGCTGGTGTGACATGGGCTCCGGAGACCGCAGAGGATGCAGAGGGGGTGTGGGGCTGATGTGGAAGATTCCCTGCTTTGTTACTCTGCCTTAGCGCCAAGGCCTCCGGCCTTACACCCCGGCTTCCTCCAAATCTGTGCTGAGCTGCCACCTTCTTTCTCAGTCCTGGGTGGTGTCAGTCCCCTCTCTGGGCGCATGCTCCCTTCTCTGTTTCGATCTGGCTAAAGTTCAAGTGTTGGACGATACCCCTGTTCCATGTAAATCAGAACATTGGACATTGCTGAGGGGGTGACTAGTTTAATTTGCCAGATTGGCTGGAGTTCACACCTGCAGAGGCGTTTGGGGGTTGTTGGCAAGCATTATGACACAGTCCCTGGAGCATCTGAGAGCCTGGTCTCTCCTCAGCCCCACGTTTTGTGGGCAAACCTGTGCCAGGAGACCGCTACTTTCTTCGAAATTTATCCTGAGGAAAGTGATTCCAACGAAGGGGAAGGATTTCCTCTAAATAGTTAAGTCCTCCTGCCATCCAGAACTTGATTTACTGGTGGATTTTGAGGAACCGTTTATTTCATGAGAAAAAGCCTTCGACAAGATCTCAGCAGGTTTCTGTAAACTTAGCCCTGATGAAGGGGGGTGGGGGAGGATTATCCAATTTCGAGTTGGTACAAAAATGGAAAAACCAGGAGCTGTCAGCAGGGACCTGGGGCATTTGCTTCACACAAGGGCTCAGAGGCTCAGAGGGTAGGTTCTGCTGCTGGGTACGTACCTGCGGACCCCGGTATCTACCCATTGTGAGCCTTGGGGCAAGGGACATCACTGCTCTGTGCCTCAGGCTGCTTACCTGTGAAAGGGATGAGTAAATGGTCCCTACCTCCTAGTGTTGCTTCATGGGTAAAAGTGCTTTGAACAGGCCCTGGCCCTTGGTTGGCTTGCAGATGTAGCTGTTTCTTCTCCCGGGATCTTTATTTGGACTTGCTACTGTTTGGAGCTTTGCTGTAGTGGTAGAAACCGATCAGGCTTGTTCTCATTGCCCAGCAGAGCCAGGGGTGCTGTTTCCCTGGGAATGGAGTCCACAAGCTTGACTACCGAGTACCTAGGGGGGGTCTGGTCTGCTCAGTAGACTCAGACTCTCATCTCCCATCATGAAAAATGTGATAGAAGCCTCCACTCCGAGCTTCTAGTGTGCTGCTAGAAGCTCAGAGTGGAGGCATCCTATTGCTGTAGACCGGAAGTGCTCAGGTAGAAGAATCCTAAGGCGAACTTTGCCCATTTAGGTCGGGGAGATTAGTCATGTAGGTGCAATAAATAAACGCATGCAAGAGTATTTGGGAAAACGAAGTCATTATGCAAACGTGCATAATGTTGCCCGGAGAGCCAAGAGTGCAGTGAAGCCATGCCTGACGGCTGACGTGTGGTGTTGTTGGCGTATATGAGTGGGTGCGTGTTAGCGTGGTGTAAACTCAGTGTGATTTCTGTCGGTTCCTTCCCATCTCCTCCTCTCTGCCCCCAGGTGGCATGAAGCCCAACACGTTGGTCCTGGGTTTCTACGATGATGCTGTACCCCAGGACCATTTCCTGACAGACCCGGCTTTCTCCGAGGCTGCTGATGGCACCCAGGAAGGCGGGTCTCCAGCCCTGAGCACCCTGTTCCCTCCGCCCCGGGCTCCTGGGAGCCCCCGGGCTCTCAGTCCCCAGGACTATGTGGCTACGGTGGCAGACGCCCTCAAGATGAACAAGAATGTAGTTCTGGCCCGGGCCTGTGGGGCACTGCCCCCTGAGCGCCTGAGCCGGGGTTCCGGGGGCACCTCTCAGCCACATCACGTGGATGTGTGGCCCCTCAACCTGCTGCGGCCCCGAGGTGGACCCGGCTATGTGGACGTGTGCGGCCTTTTCCTGCTGCAGATGGCAACCATCTTGGGCATGGTGCCTGCTTGGCACAGTGCCCGGCTCCGGATCTTCTTGTGCCTGGGGCCTCGAGAGGCCCCCGGCGCGGCCGAGGGGCGGCTGCGGGCCCTGCTGAGCCAGCTGAGGATCAGGGCTGAAGTGCAGGAAGTGGTGTGGGGCGAGGGTGCTGGGGCTGCAGAGCCTGAGGAGGAGGAGGAAGGGGACTTTGTGAATGGCAGGCGGGGAGATGCTGAGGCAGAGGCCCTGGCAGGCAGTGCCAACGCCCTGGTTCGGGCCCAGCAAGGGCGCAGCAGAGGAGGAGGGCCGGGTGGGCCTGAGGGTGGGCCTGAGGGTGGGTCTGAGGGTGGGGATGGCGAGGGTGGGCCTGCCACGGCCCTCACTTTCCTGTACCTGCCTCGGCCACCAGCTGATCCTGCCCGCTACACTCGCTACCTGGCGCTGCTGGAGATTCTGACCCGAGATCTGGGCCCCACGCTGCTCATTCATGGCGTCACCCCAGTTACTTGCACTGATCTCTGATGCCCAGGTCCCGAGGCAGAGTGCGCAGGTCCAGTGACCCAACTTGATTAGTGGATGTGAAGGGAAAGAGGAGCCTTCCCACTGGGTCCACATGTGGGGTGTGGAGCTCAGGGGAAGTATTAGGGGATCCTGGGCTGGGGTATCCCGTCCCTGGGAGAGGGGCTTCAGTGTCCCCACCACGCTGGGGAAGGAAGCCAGCAGTCCTCCCCACTGGCCTCCCTTCCTTCACCGGTGCCTTGATGGAGGCTGGGTCTCTGCTTGGACTCTAGGCTACCTCAGTTTCCCCTCGCCCAACAGATTCGCAGACTCCTGAGGTTGTGATGTTTTTGTTTTATTTTTCTAACCGCTGAACGTGAATAAAAGACCAAAACACTATGGGCTGGCCGAGTACTGCTGGGGGGGGGGCGGGTGTGGTAGGTGGGACGGGAAGAGGGAGAGATCTGTATGGGGGAGTGTGGGAAAGAGCAGCGCTGGAGCGTCCCAGCAGCGAGGTGGCCACGTGCAGGACTTGGGGCGCCAGCCTGGGGGCTCTGGTAGAAACGGAGGCCGCCGTGGAAAGCCCTCCCAGCTCGGCAGGAGGGGGCTGACTGGGGGAGGGACGGCGGTTTAGGGCCTAGGGGGCCACGTGACCCTCCCCCAGGAATGCGGTGACGTCACCGGGGGCGTGGCTGTCCCCAAAATTGGGGAGGAAGGGGAAAAAAAAAAAGCCTGAAAAAGTTTTCTTTCCTGGAGTCCCAAACGAGGTGTGGGACGGCAGAAGGGATCAAGAGCAGAGGCTTGGGACTACACGGGGCCAATCGCTGTCTGGAGCCCCCTGTTCCAGGTCATGTCGGGGCCCACCTGGCTCCCCCCAAAGCAGCTGGAGGCTGCCAGAGCCCCTCAGGGGAGAGCGCTCCCCCGAGGCGCCCTGGGGCCCCCGCCAGCCCCTGGAGCAGGTAAGGCAGCCCCAGTGCCTCCGAGGAGGCCACTGGTCATTCCGAGCTCACCTCTGCTTCCTGCCTCCTGACTGTCCCTGCCAGCGCTTCCCTGAAGCCCTTCCGGCTTCCTGCTTTTCCTGCTCCTCCTGTTCCCTTCTTGGCCTCCAGGTGCGGGTGGGTGGGGGGGCAAGGGGAGAAGAGGGACCCTAGAGGGCAGCCTCCAGAAGTGTCACCCTCCTCTGCTTCCCCATCCCCACCGTGGCTCTCTCTTCCCTTACCTCAGCGCTTCAGCCTCACCCCAGGGTCAACTTTTGCCCCCTGCCATCTGAGCAGTGTTACCAGGCCCCCGGGGGACCGGATGATCGGGGGCTGGCCTGGGTGGGGTGCCATGGAGCACCCCAGCGCTCACAGGTGAGAAACTGGAATTGGGGGGTGGGGGGACAGTGTGTGGGGGCAGGTAATTTGAATTATCCCTACTTTTGCTTCATTCCCAGGGGCTCCCTCAAGACAGGGGGGCCTTGCGCCCAGGAAGTCTGGATGCTGAGATAGATTCGCTGACCAGCATGCTGGCTGAGCTGGATGGAGGTCGTGGTCATGCCCCACGGCGGTCAGACCGGCAGGTGACCCCCTGGCCTGTCCCTGTTCCTCCCCTGCTCCTTGTCTCCTGCCCTCCTCCCCGCTCCCTAGTCTGACTCCTCTAGATTCTCAGTCTAGCCCACTCCCCTCCCCCTCTGTGTGAGTGATACACATAGGGGCGCAGAAGGAGCTGGGCCACCGGAACCTACTAGGTTGTCCGCCTCTTGAGGGTGAGCCCTTGTCAAAGCCCAGTGGTTACCTTGGGGTCACACAATTGGGGCCTTCCACAGGCGTGTTCCTTGCAACGGGTTCGTTCACTCCCAGTCTGTTTCTCCCCAGGCTTATGAGCCCTCTCAGCCCCATGCCTACCGCACGGGCTCAGGCTCCGGGAAGCTGAATGGAGGGGGTATTCCGATTCCTCCCCAGCAGCTCTCCACGTCCCCCTATGGGGGTCCCACTCCGGCCTCCTATGCAACAGCCAGCACCCCTGCCGGCCCTGCCTTCCCTGTGCAAGTAAAGGTGGCACAACCAGTGAGAGGCTGCGGCCCCCCGAGGCGGGGGGCCTCTCAGGCCTCCGGAGCCCTCCCAGGCCCCCACTTTCCTCTCCCAGGCCGAGGTCAAGTCTGGGGGGCTGGCTATAGGAGCCACCGTGAGCCAGGGCCAGGTGGTAAAGAGGAGGCTGCAGGAGGAGGAAGAGGAGGCGGGTACGGACCCCAGGTAAATCCCGGGTACTGGGATTTGGGGTCCTTGCAGACAGCTGGTTACTGACTGGGTGGACAGGGGTGGTGTATAATGTCCTGGTTGTCAGAGGCCTGCGGTGTTGCACCTCTGGGTCCCCAGGGATGGGGTGCTGGTCCAGAAATATAATGGGGGAGGGGGGTGGGCTAGGGCTATTCACTGGCGCCTGGAGGTGTGCCCCTAGGCCCTAGGCTGAGACCTCAGATGAGCCTTCTGGGTGGAACTGCCTGGTCACCTTCAGGAAGTTTGACAACACAGGGAGTTAGAGGTAGGGCTGAACCCCTGATTCCCTCCTCTCAGGTCCCCCTAAGCCAGCCTCCTGAGGAGGAGCTTGAGAGGCTGACCAAGAAGCTGGTGCATGACATGAACCACCCTCCCAGTGGGGAGTACTTTGGTGAGCTGACCTGAGGTGGGAAGGAGGCTGGGGGTAAGGGGCTGGAGAGTCAGAGGGCCAGAGAATCCACCTTCCTCTTGGGTGCTGATTGACCCTGTCCTTCCCTGTCCCCAGGGCGGTGTGGCGGCTGCGGAGAAGATGTGGTTGGGGATGGGGCTGGGGTTGTGGCCCTGGATCGTGTCTTTCATGTTGGCTGCTTTGTGTGTTCTACGTGCCGGGCCCAGCTTCGGGGCCAACATTTCTATGCCGTGGAGAGGAGGGCGTACTGTGAGAGCTGCTATGTGGTGAGTAGGTGGGCCGGGGGTGTCAGCAGCCGGAGGCAGGGGGCTTCCACCTAAGATGGGGACTACATGCCAAGGAGGAACCAAGCTCAAAGCTGGGGGGGGGGGGCCACTAAACTGACACATAAGGGAGGAATTAACAAAAGTCGATAAATACTGGCTGCTGGAGGGAAAGGACAAGGGTCCCTTACAGATGTGAGACATTTATTTTAGAGTTAAGGGAACATAATAAAAAATTTTTTTTTTAATGTTTACTTACTTGGGGGGGGGAGGGGAGGAGCCGAGAGAGGGAAGAGAGGGACACAGAATCTGAAGCAGGCTCCAGGCTCTGAGCTGTCAACACAGAGCCTGATGCGGGGCTCACACTCATAAACCTGGAGATTATGACCTGAGCCAAAGTCGAATGCTTAACTGACTGAGCTGCCCAGGAGCCCCAAGGAAATGGATTAAATCCTTCTGCCCGTGGAGCAGCTATTACTACTGAAGGAAACTGAAGCTGAGACTAAATCACTTACCCAGGAGGCTGCTGTGCTAGGACTTCTAGTCAGATCTGTTCAAGGCCATTTTTCGATGAATCCCTTGCAGGGGGGCTACACAGATGGGTGGGCCAGCAGGCCTCTCCAGCCCCAAACTTCCCACCTTCCTTCGTAATAGGCCACCCTGGAGAAGTGCTCCACATGTTCCCAACCCATCCTGGATCGGATCCTACGGGCGATGGGGAAGGCCTACCACCCTAGCTGCTTCACCTGTGTGGTGTGCCACCGTGGCCTCGATGGCATCCCTTTCACGGTGGACGCCACCAGCCAGATCCACTGCATTGAGGACTTCCACAGGTCAGGCTGGGTCTCCCACCTTTGTCTCAGGACGTCTGGCCCTCCCCATCTTCTCCATTTCTCCTTGATGCCTCAGCACCGGTTTCCCATCCCTGGCCTGGTCTCTTTCTTGTTAACATCGCTCTCTTTTCTAAGATCCAAGACCACACCCCTGGTCTCTCCTGTTCCCTCACATATCCCACCTTCTCTGAGCTCCATGGTTAGTCCCTTCCAACCCTGGGGCTTGACATTGACAGTCTCCTTGGTTCCCTCCCACCTCAGGAAATTTGCCCCACGATGCTCAGTGTGTGGTGGGGCCATCATGCCTGAGCCAGGTCAGGAGGAGACTGTACGCATTGTTGCTCTGGACCGCAGTTTTCACGTTGGCTGTTACAAGTGCGAGGTCAGGAGGCCTGGGCAAGGGGAAGGCGGGTGGTTCTTGGGGTCTGGGGTGCAGGGTATGGTAGAACCCAGGGATCCAGGCCTGAAAGAAAGCTGTTGCTTCTGCCTCAACAGGAGTGTGGGCTGCTGCTCTCTTCCGAGGGTGAGTGTCAGGGCTGTTACCCGCTGGATGGACACATCTTGTGCAAGGCCTGCAGTGCCTGGCGCATCCAGGAGCTCTCCGCCACCGTCACCACTGACTGCTGAGTCTCCCCAGAAGCACCTGTTGCGTTCTCCCACCCTCCCTGACATCTACCTTTACAACCTTGTCACCAAATGCTGTCTCCTCTTCCTCCAGTCATAAAATAACAATACCTCAAGAGTTTACAAAACCCTTTGAAGTGTGTTGTCTCATCTGATTCTCACAGCAGCCTAACACATGCACAACTGTTGCGCCTGTCTGCGTTTTTATAGATGTGATCTCAGATTGCATGGTTCCCAAATGTCAGTGCCAAGATCAGAGCCTGGGTCTTCTTAGTCCTAGTCCTGGTTTTTGGCAACTACACTGTACACTCTTGCAAACACACCGGCGTAAAGACACCCCTTCTCCCGGTGCTGGGCGTGAGGCTGCAGCATGTTCCAGGGAGGCTACTCTTAAGCCTTCACACTCCACTCCCATAACAAGGACTTGAGTGTTGTTACCTCCCCGGTGGTGGTGCATTTAATCTGGGGGCAAGCCAGACTCCGCCTGTTGATCAAGACCTCAACCTATAACCCATCCCAACCACGCATCGGTTGGGGATAAGACAGATTTGCCGGTTTCGCTTACAAGACGGGGCGCCTCTGTTGAAATACAGCAGTCACAGGGCTTTGCATATGGCGCATACTGAGGCAGCAAGAAAGCCTGGCTCTCTGCTGCAGCACAAAATGGTGGGAGATGCTTTAAAATGGTTGCTCTATTCCCCTAAACGCCTGAACTCCCCAACTCCCTGCCCTGCGCCAAGAGGAGAAAACTGCCCCGGATGAGGTCAAGAGGCGCCCCGAGAAGGGTGGTTGGGGGAAGTGGACACGAACCAGTTCAGACGCCGGACATAACAGACGGAGAGCGACCTTCGACCTTAACGGGAGAAAGCGCTCCTACACGCCCAAAAGATTCTACCGCCCCGCCGTGGCCTCGCTTGGTCCACCTCGGCTCCCGTAATTCCTCTCGGTCGCGCAGTTCTCGTTCCGGGGAGCGCGCGAGACTTCCGCGTCCCCGCCCCTTCCCATCAGGCCGCGGTGCTCCCAGCGTCTCGCTGTGTGATTTAAGTTCCAGTTCAAGCCGCGGGGGAGTAGTTTGTGGTTGGGGCACCGTTCTGCCGGTGACGCAGGCGCAGCGCGAACGGCGCGCGCCGACCGCCCATCCCCGGCTGTCCCACTTTTTGTCTCCTCGGCCCCCTCTCTGAGAGCCCCGCGTCTCCCTCTCACCGTCTGCGCCGCCCTCGTCGCGCGCCCGAGGCACGGGGCGGGCCCAGGTCTCCTGGAAAACGAGCCCGCCGGAGCGCGAGACTAACGGCCGCGGCGCTCCCAGGTGGGGGAGGGGCGGGGCCTGGAGAGTCGGGGCTGAGGCGGGCGTGGGCAGGGAGGCCCCTGGGGCCGGGGGCAGCGGAGTGTCGGAGCCGTCCACCTGCTCGGGCAGAGGGTTTGGGATGGCAGGGACAGCCGAAGGCGGGCCTTTGCGGAGGGAGGCCGGCCTGCTGCTCCGGAGCAGCTCTGGATCCTTTCCTGCCCTGGTCATTGTTCCGCACCCTGACCACCTCTGTCCGGGCTCCAGGCCCCCTCAGACTGCATCATGGGGGACAGCGATGACGAGTACGACCGAAGGCGCAGGGACAAGTTTAGAAGAGAGCGCAGCGACTATGACCGTTCCCGCGAAAGAGATGAAAGACGTCGAGGGGACGATTGGAATGACCGGTAAGACTTACTTTCCTTAGTTTTGTCACCCTGTCTCATTCTGTTGCACTCCGCCCTCGTTGCATTGCTCTTATCGTTATATAGGGCGAACCATATCAAGTCCCTCGTACTTGATCGTTTCCGATCGGGCTAGCTCGCTATGGCTTGATTTTTGAAATCTATATGAGGTCAAAGCAGTAAACCTAAGAGTTTGAGTACAAAAAAGTACTATGTATACTTAAAATGCATGCATTTTCTTGTTTGTAAGTTACACCTCAAAAGTGTTGATTCGAAGAAGTGACATTTTCGAATTGACTTGACTGGAGAGGTCGTCAAATCAGATCTGTTCCCTGGCAAAATATGGTTAAGTATCTTGTAGTCATCGTCCCTAAAATCTTTGGACAGTGATGGTTATTTGGTTAGGTTTGACTTAGCTAGTCATTAGCTTTCTGGGAAGTTCTTGAGTTAATTATCATTAAGGTGTTTCCATAGAGAGATGTGATTTCGAACAAACTAGTCGAGTTAAGGGGAAATGCAAAATTTTGTTAATGTAAAGGACACCACGAATAATCTAATCAGCAGTATCAGTGCTGATGGCGTGCTTGATTTGGAAACATTACCATGGGGGGGGGAAGCTCGAGGTGACTTATTGGAATAGTATTTATTTATTCAGTGTCATTTTGAAAAAAATAGGGATATCATTCGATTTGCATCTCTTCCCTGGGGAGACTGTAGCACTTTGTTTTTCCTGGTTTCTCTAAGAAAGAGAAAATAAAAATTTTTCTGAATTCTGAAGATAGGTAAGAAGTAGTTATTGCAATTAAGGAGTTTATCATCTGCAAGTTGGAGTAGGGGGCAAAATGGCCTTGGGTGTATCCTGCAGTTGAGCATATATGAGATCATCTTAAAGATGGTTAAGGGTTGAAGGAACAAGATCTTCTAAGGGAGGGGAGTAGTGGTGGAGTTTTTATGTCAGAGAGAACTGCAGGAAAGTGGCACATAGCAGGACTTGGAAAGATGATTGGGAATTCCCCAGACACAGATGGAGGGAACAGTTTGGAGTTGGGGACAAAATGTTGTGTGCAGTTTTTTTAGGGTAGTGGTTTTATTTTTTTAATTTACATTTATTTATTTATTTATTTTAGTTTTTTACTGTTTATTTAGTTTTGAGACAGAGAGGACAGAGTGCGAACAAGGGAGAGGCAGAGAGAGAGAGAGAGGTAGACACAGAATCTGAAACAGGCTTCAGGCTCTGAGCTGTCAGCACAGAGCCAGATGCGGGGCTCGAACCCACAAACCGTGAGATCATGCATGACCTGAGCCAAAGTCGGACACTTAATGGATTGAGCCACCTAGGCACCCCTTTTTTATTTATTTTTGAGAGACAGAGACAGAGTGTGAACAGGGGAGGGACAGAGAGAGAAAGAGACACAGCATCCAAAGCAGGCTCCGGGCTTCGAGCGAGTGGTTAGCACAGAGCCCAATGCTGGGTTCGAACCCACGAACCACGAGATCATGGCCCCAGCCAAAGTCAGATGCTCAACCAACTGAGCCACCCAGGGACCCCAGGGTAGTGGTTTTCAAAATGTCCACAGACCCTAGGGATCTGTGACCTTTATAACTCTATTTTTCTTTTTTTTTTAATGTTTTTTTTTAATATATTTTTTTCTGTTTTTTATTTATTTTTGAGAGACAGAGACAGCATGAGCAGGGGAGGGTCAGAGAGAGAGAGAGACAGAATCTGAAACAGGCTCCAGGCTCTGAGCTGGCTTTCAGCACAGAGCCTGACGCTGGGCTCAAACCCATGAACCATGAGATCATGACCTGAGCTGCAGCTGGATGCTTAACCAACTGAGCTACTCAGGCGCCCCACTCTATTTTTCATAGTAACTTAAAAGGCAGTATGGTCATTTTCACTGTTGGTGTCATGGTATTGGTGGGGAAACCACTGGTGTCTTAGTGCAAATCAAAGCAGTGGCACCAAACGGTTTAAAAAACAAAACAAAAACAAACCGAGGTTCACTTAATGTTCTTGTTGAAGCAGTAGAAATTTAAAATTCTATTAAGTTGGATTCTTGTCTGTATGTCTTCATAATATGATGAATGAGAAATCTGTGAAGCATTTATACTGCATATAGGAGTGTAGCGATGATCTGAAAGAAAAACTGAGTTTGGAGTTGAACTAACAGGTGTGTGGTTGCCGTTGTTTTGGTGGGATGTCATTTTTGCCTGAATGAAAGATTATCAGTGGTTATTCCTACTTGGGTATTTGACCAATTATTTTCTTGACAAAGGATTAAGGATCTATATTACTTCAAGGAAAATTGTTAGCTTTGTTGCCAGTGAGGAGGTGGAACTTGGCAGAAAACTGAAATTTTAGAGAACTCCTATCTACCTGTGTGAGCTTGACAGCCTCCCGTTACTTTAGGACTTTTCTGATGAGCTATGTAGCAGTGCTAATGAATATAACGCTTTGATACTATATACTGAGATATTTCAAGATCCACTCACAGACAAGATAGAACAATAGATTTATTTTTTAAAAGTATTTTTAATAAACTTATTTTTTTTTATGTTTTAATTTTTTTTTTTTTTTTGAGAGACAGAGAGAGAGACAGCATGAGCAGAGGAGGATCAGAGAGAGAGGGAGATACAGAATCTGAAGCAGGCTCCAGGCTCTGAGCTAGCTGTCCGCACAGAGCCCAACGTGGGGCTCGAACCCCTGAGATCATGACCTGAGCCGAAGCCCGATGCTTAACCAACTGAATCATCCAGGCACCCCAGACCAATGGATTTAAATGTAGCACAGTGGAAAACATTCATTGTGGGGCACCTGGGTGGCTTAGTAGTTGAATATCCAAGTCTTTTTTTTTTTTTTAATGTTTATTTTGAGTAAAGGGGTAGTGTGTGAGCAGGAGAGGGGCAGAGAGAGGCTGGAATAGAGGATCCAAAACGGGCTCTGTGCTGACGGCAGAGAATCAGATGTGGGGCTCGAACTCATGAACCTCAAGATCATGACCTGAGCCTCAGTTGGCCATTTAACTGACTGGGTTGCCCAGGTGCCTCAAACATCCAACTCTTCATTTTGGCTTGGGTCGTGATCTCCCAGTTTTTTATATTGAGCCCCTCGTCTGCCTCTGTGCTGATAGCACAGGGCCTGCTTGGCATTCTCTTTCTCCCTTTCTCTCTGCCCCGCCTCTGCTCATGTGCATGAGCTCTTTTCTCTCAAACAAACATTAAAAAAAAAAAAAAAAGATGGGGGGTGCCTAGGTGACTTACTTGAGTGTCCAACTTTGGTTCAGGTCATGATCTTGCAATTTGTGGGTTCAAGCCCCACATCAGGCTCTGTGCTGAAAGCTCAGAGCCTGGCTCTTGCTTCAGATTCTGTGTCTCCCTCTCTCACTGCCCATTCTCTGTTCGTGCTCTGTCTCTCTCTCAAAATAAATAAATAAACAAACAAATAAATAAATAAAACAAAAAATTAACACCTGTTAATTTTGAAGTTATATATCACATAAATTATATCTTTTTATCAAAAATAGCTATTTTCCAAAAACATTTAGTGAGACACCCAGGTGTCCTTTTTAAAAAAATTTTGAGTATGGTATGGATATCATCCACATAAGCAAAAACTCTATTTTTGCACAATAGTGTTATTTGTTTTTTAAATGTTTGTTTATGTTTGAGACAGAGGGAGCAGGGAAGGGCAAAGAGACGGAGACGAATTCCAATGAGGAAAGTCCGATGTAGGGCTTAGACTCACGAACCGCGAGATCATGACCTGAGCCGAAACCAAGAGTTGGAAGCTTAACTGACTGGGCCACCCAGTAACCCCTGCACAGTACTTTTAAAGAGCGTAAGGTGGAGGTGGGGGTCCCAAGACTAAAACTTTGAAAACTACTGGGTTAGAGCAAAGGGTTTTCTTCTTTTTAAGGTTGGGATGGAAGTGACTGGTGAGTAGTGGAGAGGCTGGAATGACAGCAGGTCAGAACAGTGTTGTATACTGGCGTTTAGCAAGGAAGGGCATGGCATGATCACATGTGTGTTTGAGAAAGATCGCTTTGACAGTAGGGGGGTGGGAGGGACCAGAGATGGGTACCCTGATGTTGTAGTTACAGGAGAAAAGACCAGGTCAGGGCACAGGGACTAGGGCAGTTTGTGGGCAGGGCAAAGAAGAGGACAGCCTTGATAGTCTCCGAGTCAAAGGATTAAGAAACCAGTAACAACGGAGGGGTGAGGGTGACACTTGATAAGTTGGATACCTGGTGACGTGTTGATACACCTGAGAGTGGGAAACAGGAGGAGGGAGGCAGGCTCGGGCTCGAAGTGGTAGAAATGACCGGCTCAGTTCTGACCTGACTTTGAGGTGGCAGTGGCATTCTAGTCGGGGACTGTTAGTGCTGGTCTGGAGGAACAGTTGGACAGCCATCATCTTGTGCGTGATGGCTGAGCAATGGCAGTAGGCAAGGGTCTGTTTCTGTTGTTGTTTTTTAATTTTTTTTTTTTTTGAGAGAGACATTGTGAACAGGGGAGGGTCAGAGAGAGAGAGGGAGACACAGAATCAGGCTCTGAGCTAGCTGTCAGCACAGAGCCCAATGCGAGGCTCGAACCCACGAGCCATGAGATCATGACCTGAGTTGGACGCTTAACCAACTGAGCCACCCAGGCGCCCCAAGAGTCTTTTTCTGTTTAGAGACTAGTTTTATAATTGTAGGCTTTTAGTCTGGTGTCTCAGGATAGGAAGAGTGCGTCTAGGAGCATAAACCAGCTGTGACTTCTGACTGTTACTTATTCTTAATCCCCAGAGAGTGGGACCGTGGCCGGGAGCGCCGCAGTCGCGGTGAATATCGGGACTATGACCGGAATCGGCGAGAGCGCTTCTCTCCTCCCCGCCACGAACTCAGCCCCCCACAAAAGCGCATGAGGCGAGACTGGTGAGGTGGCAACAGTTTCTCTGCCTTCTCTTCTTAGTCTCACTTCCACCTGGCCTCGGCTGTCTGTTGGCACTTTCGCTGAGGACTTTGTCATTTCCTTTCCTGTAGGAAGTTGGAGGACTTCCTATAAACCCACCTTTTTTTGGTCTCTTTAAACCCTTGGGTGAGAGACCTCATTCCATGTACCCCTTCCTCTGTCCCATCCTCCTTCGTGCTCTGGAGACATGATTTCCTTCTCTGTCTGACTTTTGTGTCCCCCACCCTCAGGGATGAGCACAGCTCTGACCCATACCACAGTGGCTATGAGATGCCCTATGCTGGGGGGGGTGGGGGCCCAACTTATGGCCCCCCTCAGCCCTGGGGCCACCCAGACGTCCACATCATGCAGCACCATGTTCTGCCTATCCAGGCCAGGTAAAGACCTGGGGTTCTGGGGTTCCTGGGAAAAGGGAGCTCTTATGTTTGGGGGATGGATTGGGGTTGCCAGAGACTGCAGCTGGAGCCGGGAAGTGGGTTAGGTACAGAGGAATGCCTGTCGGGGTGGGAAGCAGTTGGTGCCTGGGGTGGTGTCCATGGTGGGCAAAGAAGGGGGCAGCTGGCTACCTCGGCCCCCCCATCCCCCCACCCTCTTCCCCCACAACCAAGACTTCCTGACCGGGCCCCCCCCAGGCTGGGCAGCATCGCAGAGATTGACTTGGGTGTGCCGCCACCGGTGATGAAGACCTTCAAGGAGTTTCTCCTGTCATTGGATGACTCTGTGGATGAGACCGAGGCTGTGAAGCGCTATAATGACTATAAGCTAGATTTCCGAAGGCAGCAGATGCAAGATTTCTTTTTGGCTCATAAAGACGAGGAGTGGTGAGTGTCCTTGTTTTCTCCTGTCTTTTCCCTAGCATGTTTCCCCTGGCCCCGCCGGTGGAGCCTGCGCCCTGTCCTCTACCCATTTTCCCCAATCCAGAACTTCCTGGGGGTGGGGGATGGGAAGTACAGCAGCATTGGCTGATGGGTTCTCCTCCTCACTTCACCGTCTGCCACGGCCTCCCGCCCCACCTCGCTTCCCCTCTGTCCTCAGTGAGTGGGACACCTCCAGGCAGCTGGCCAGAGCCACCTGTTCCCCTGGGGCAGCCGACAGACTGCTTCCCACTTGCTGGTATTGGGTCATTGTCATCCCTGATCGCCGGGACCCTGTGTGGCTGTGGTGTTCTCCCAAAAGCAACGAGTGAATCCAGACAAGAAAAAGCAAAGATCTCAGGGTCGTTTGACAGAAAAAGAATTTTTAATTTTTTTTCCTTTTGTGGATGTTTTAATTTTAATCAACCATCTTTTCCCCCCTTCCTGCTCCTCCTCCTCCTCATCCTCTTTCTGCTCCTCCTCCTTGAAAAGAGCCAGAACTGGGAACTACACCCGCTCATCGACGGAGCTCGGAGCAAACCCACCTCCACCCCCACCATACCCAGCCCATACATGAGCCCCCTGGGCTGAGCCTCGCTGCCCCGGCCAGGCAGACAGGCAGGGCACTGCTGTGCACAATGCAGCGGTCTAGCTGAATGTGATTGCTCAGGCAGCTAGTCAGTCAGGGCCCCCACCGCGGAGCCCCGCGGGGGTGGGGCATCTGGGCCGGGACGCCCCAGCCAGGAGCCAGCCGGTGGCCCACCTGCCAGCATGGGCCCTGGGCGCGGCTAGTTAAATCTTGAGCTCTGTTTGACCAAGCAGCCAAGGTAAAGATCCTGGAGGTGATGCCTGCGGCTTTCCTTTCCTCTCACGCTCAACTTGTGGTTCTGTTTTGTCTGTCAACTGTCCCCTCTTCTTTCTGTGTCCTGGTCTTGTTCTCTAGTGTTCCTTTTGTTCTTTCTTTGTCCCTGTCCTTGCTCCTTGCCTAACACTTCTTTTCTCTGTTTTGGTTTTTTTTTTTTTTTTTTCCCCAGTTTCCCTGACCTTTAGTTGTTTTTCTCTTTGTTTTCAATTTCTGGGACTTTATCACACTTTCTTTTTCTGTTTGTTTCTCACACTCTTCATTTCTTCTGCTCCCCCGCTCTCCAGGTTCTATTATAAATGTTTCCTTTTTATGCTCCACCCTGGTCCTCCACCTGTCTCCTCTCTCTCTCTCTCCCTGTGGGCAGTACCTGAGGTTACAAGGGCACTTCAGTTTCTCCCTTTGGTCTTTTCCTGTCCCTCCACCATCTCCTTTTCTTCCCAAGGGGGGAGAAAGCTTTTCTGCATTTTTTGGCTTTTCCTATCTGGTGCATTTCAGGTTTCCCTCTGTCTTCCACTTAGGGATGGAGGGAGTTGGTGGGAGCAGTCCTTTTAATTATAGTTTGGGTTTTACAAGGAGAGGGAGGTTCTTTGGGGCCTACTATTTCCTTAGCCTTCCTCTTGGAAGCTTTGGGAAACTACATTTTTTTCAAGTTAGTGTTTCCCAGAGACTCAGGGCAATCATTCTGCCTCTCTAACCCTGGCCTCTACCTTTAGTTGTTTTTCCCAAATCCAGAGCTCTAAGTTCCTGGCTCTCCCCAAATCTTCTCCAAGCATAACCTCTGGTTCCTTTTGGGGGTATTGGGTGGTTCTAGTGCACCCCTCTCCCCAGTCTTTCTGCTTTCATGGTTTTTTGTGGGTGTGAGAGGATGGGGGCTAAGCCCTGACTTTCCTGGGCCCCTCCCCATGTCCTAGTTGTGGCATTCAGTGACTATTTTGTCTCTTCCCTCCCCACTTCCTTCCCAGGTTTCGGTCTAAGTACCACCCAGATGAGGTGGGGAAGCGTCGGCAGGAGGCCCGGGGGGCCCTGCAAAACCGACTGAGGGTATTCCTGTCCCTCATGGAGAGTGGCTGGTTTGATCATCTTCTCCTGGACATAGACAAAGCTGATGCCATTGTCAAGATGCTGGATGCAGGTGTGTAGATTGGGAGGGGAAGTGGGTGTCTGGTGACCAAGCTCTTGGTTGGGAAATAGAAATCCATTGACAAGCAAGAGGCAGAAGGTCAGAGCCCTTGGATTGTGATCTCTGCTCCCTTTGTTGGTAGCTGTGATTAAGATGGAAGGAGGGACGGAGAACGATCTGCGCATCCTGGAGCAGGAAGAGGAGGAGGAGCAGGCGGGAAAGCCCGGGGAGCCCAGCAAGAAAGAAGAAGGCCGGACTGGGCCAGGCCTGGGGGATGGAGAGCGCAAGGTCAATGATAAGGACGACAAGAAAGAAGATGGCAAACAGGTCTGCCGGCTGGGCTCACTCAGTGCTGCCTGCGAGCACATGGGGAGAATAGAGCAGCTTCGAGGGTGGGGTTGGGGGGCCGGAAGTTTGTGTACTGGGTCCAGGGAGAGATGGAGGTGGCGGGTGTGAGTGTGTGTTAGGATGGGGGGCTCTGATAAAGGCTGAAGGAGAGACTGACATACCTGTGACTGCCTTTACCTGCAGGCTGAAAATGATGGTTCTAATGATGACAAAACAAAGAAATCTGAGGGTGATGGGGACAAGGAAGAGAAGAAAGATGATTCCGAGAAAGATGCCAAAAAGGTAGGATAGGGGCACCTGGTGGCTCAGTTGGCTGAGTGTCCCTTTTTGGCTCAGGCTACGATCCTATGGTTTGTGAGTTGGAGCCGCGCATCAGACGTGCTGCTGTCAGCACAGAGCACACGTTGGATCCTCTATTCCCCTCTCTCTGCCCCTCCCCCGCTTGCACTTTTTCTCTCTCTCAAAAATAAATCCTAAGGGCTCTTTGGTGGCTCAGTCAGTTAAGCATCTGACTTCACCTCAGGTCATGATCTTGCGGTTCACGAGTTCAGGCCCCGCATTGGGCTCTGTGCTGCCAGCTCAGAGTCTGGAGCCTGCTTCAGGTTCTGTTTCTCGCTTTCTTTCTGCCCCTCCCCTTCTCATGTTCTGCCTCTTTCAAAAATAAAAACAGTTAAAAAATAAGTTTAAAAAGATCTTAAAGAGAAAACACAAAGGTAGGGTATTTCTTGCTCGGGGTCAGTGTCATGACCGGGGTCCAGTTGTCTGACTCTTCTATCTTGCTGTGCCTCACACAGAGTAACAAGAAGCGGAATAGGAAGCACAGTGGTGACGACAGCTTTGACGAAGGCAGCGTGTCCGAGTCAGAGTCCGAGTCGGAGAGTGGTCAAGCTGAGGAAGAGAAGGAGGAGGCTGGTAGGTTTTATTTTCTGCTTCTGTTCCATTCTCTTCCTACTGACCAGGGGTGGGGGAGGTGAGGGTGGGTGAAGCTGATAAGGGGGACCTTTGGGGAGATGGGGTTGGGCGGTGGGAGTTTGACAGCTTCTCTGTCTTCCCTTCCAAAATCAACAATAAAAATTCACCAACTCCCACCACTTCCTGCATAGAAGAAGCACTCAAGGAAAAGGAGAAGCCCAAAGAAGAAGACAGGGAGAAGCCGAAGGACACCCCTGGGCTGGAATGTAAACCCCGGCCCCTCCATAAGACTTGCTCCCTCTTCATGCGCAACATCGCACCCAACATCTCGAGGGCAGAGATCATTTCTGTGAGTGGGGAAAAGTGCTTCTGGGGGCCGGAATGGCACCCAGGCTCCATCTCTGGTGGCGGGAAGATGACCTGGCTCTGCTGCTAACGTGTATCCCTGTTTCTCTAATAGGGAAGCCCCTTTCCTTTTTGGGCAGACCCTGGTTGCATCAGTGCTTTTATTGGTTTTTCCTTGCTTGAGTAAAGTTTCAAAGGCAATTCTAGCGTTCTGAGGATATGGGGATTGGAGGAAGAAGTGGGACGTTGTGTTGCTCAGGGGGGTTTCCGTTCCTCTGCTTTTCCAGCTTTGTAAAAGATACCCCGGCTTCATGCGTGTGGCACTGTCAGAGCCCCAGCCTGAGAGAAGGTGAGGAATGAGAGAAGAGTGACCCTGGACACCCTGGAGAGAAGTGCAGGGGAAGGCTAATGGCCAGTATCACCTTCACGCCAGAATTATGCTGACCTTTTCTTTTGTAGGTTTTTCCGCCGTGGCTGGGTGACCTTTGACCGCAGCGTTAACATCAAGGAGATCTGTTGGAACCTGCAGAATATTCGAGTAAGTGCCGGGATGGGCTCTCTGTGTTGCACTCAACTGCTGATTCTTTGTGCTCTGATTCACTATCGTGCCCCCTTTTATCCGTTCAGTCTGCTCACATTAAGCATATGCTATGGGCTCTGGGGCTGTTACTGTGAATAAGACCCTCTGGTCCCTTTTCTCCTAGAGCCTCAGTCTGATTGCTGATCTTACTAGTAGGGCCAGAGTTGCTGCTTTGTGGGGCAAATGTTGGTAAGCTTTTTCTTCCCTCCAGCTCCGGGAGTGTGAGCTGAGCCCTGGTGTGAACAGAGACTTGACCCGTCGAGTCCGCAACATCAATGGCATTACCCAGCACAAGCAGATCGTGCGCAATGACATCAAGTTGGCAGCCAAGCTGATCCATACGCTGGATGACAGGACCCAGCTCTGGGCCTCTGAGCCTGGGACACCTCCTCTGCCAACAGTCAGTGACTCCCCATGGAACTTTTTCAAAAGCAGTCAATATCATGTCATCTGTTTGGGCATCTCTGGTCTGGTCTTGATCTGTAACGTTGACCCCTTGTACTTAAGTTCTCTATCTGGGCAGCACCTCCAGCTTCCAGCAGAACAGATGGGCATTAGTGAGGATTTGCTAGGGATAGAATGAATAAAAAAAAGACAAACAGCGAAGCAATGGTAATAGGCCAAGTGAACCCTGAATTCCTTTCTGCATCACTGAAGAGGGTCATGAGCTGCCCACCCTAAGGGGCTTTTCTGTCTTACCTGCTCTTCTTTCTCTCCACCAGAGTCTGCCCTCCCAGAACCCAATCTTGAAGAATATCACAGACTATCTGATTGAGGAAGTGAGCGCGGAGGAGGAGGAGCTGCTGGGGAGCAGTGGGGGGGCTCCCCCTGAGGAGCCCCCTAAGGAGGGGAACCCGGCAGAGATCAACGTGGAGCGGGATGAGAAACTGATCAAGGTGCAGGCGTGAGCAGAGTGTGGCAAGACCAGGCGGGCAGGAGCCTCCTGGTTTGGGGCGGCAGAGGGGCAAGAGCAGGGTGAACTCACGCCTTCTCGTTTCTCTTAGGTTTTGGACAAACTCCTCCTCTATTTGCGCATCGTGCATTCCCTGGATTATTATAACACATGCGAGTACCCCAATGAGGATGAGATGCCCAACCGCTGTGGCATCATCCATGTCCGCGGGCCCATGCCACCCAACCGCATCAGTCATGGAGAAGGTGGGCTCCCAGCTTTCCTGGGCCTCATTCTTTGGTTTCCCTTTTTCTTCAGCTGCCTCTGGCCTGAAATGTGTTTGGATAGCAGTGCCTTACCACCCCCTCCTTTTATTCCCTCTTTATATTAAGTAATCCTTATGCCAAACGTGGGGCTCGAACTCACGACCCGAGAGCAACAGTCACATGCTGTAGTGACAGCCAGCCAGGCGCCCCTTATCCCTTCCTTATTCCTTGCTTCTGGCTCCCCTCTCCAAGCTGCTGTCATCTCTGTTCCTACACTGCAGTGCTCGAGTGGCAGAAGACGTTTGAGGAGAAGTTGGCTCCACTGCTGAGCGTACGGGAATCTCTTTCAGAGGAAGAGGCTCAGAAGATGGGTCGCAAAGACCCTGAGCAGGAAGTGGAAAAGTTTGTCACCTCTAACACCCAGGAACTGGGCAAGGATAAGTGGCTATGCCCTCTCAGTGGCAAGAAATTCAAGGTCTGGGATGTTAGGGGGTTGTGTGCTAGACCCAGGGGAGGAAGGGGTGGAGCCAGGAAGCCGCCTCAGGAGGCCTGGGGAGGAATTGGCTCAGTGGAATTGGTGGGTGGGGAGGTTGAATATCCTTCCCCATTGCTTGCTGTGTTCTGACCCTTTTCTCTTTACCCAGGGTCCTGAGTTTGTCCGCAAACATATCTTCAACAAGCATGCAGAGAAAATTGAGGAAGTGAAAAAGGAGGTGGCATTTTTTAATAACTTTCTCACTGATGCCAAGCGCCCAGCTCTGCCCGAGATCAAACCAGCTCAGCCACCTGG
Organism: Suricata suricatta; assembly: GCF_006229205.1. Lineage (NCBI taxonomy): Eukaryota > Metazoa > Chordata > Mammalia > Carnivora > Herpestidae > Suricata > Suricata suricatta. Next base: position 30,858,879 of record NC_043707.1, on the reverse strand, counting down.
CCCAGCCCAGAGTAAGATACGATCCATGAGGGTCTGCCACATTCCCTCTCCCTGGACTGTTCAAGGACTCTGGTTCTCATACCTCTGAAAGCTTTCTATTCCACACTCAAGCCATATTCCTTTTTTTAAAATGTTTATTTTTGGGGAGAGAGAGAGAGAGAGCGTGAACGGGGAAGGGGCAGAGAGAGAGGGAGACACCAGATCTGAAGCAGGATCCAGGCTCTGAGGTGTCAGCACAGAGCCCAATGCAGGGTTCAGAGTCACAAACTGTGAGATCATGACCTGAGCTGAAGTTGGACACTTAACTGACTGAGCCACCCAGGTACCCCTCAGGCCATATTCCTAAAAGCCAGTTGTTAGTCCCCATTCTGCACCCTCCCCCTCACCCCCCCCCCCCGCAGTAATTCATGTTCCTGTCCATGTTGTACTCCCCCCAGGCCTGACCCCGGGACTTCCCTACCCACACCAGACTCCCCAGGGCCTGATGCCCTATGGCCAGCCCCGGCCCCCCATCTTGGGCTATGGAGGTAAGTATAGGAAGGATATGAAAGGGCTTGGTGGATTGTGAGGGGCTGGGAGGAAGGAAACCAAGGTGTAGTTGAGGTCACAGGTTTTCAACTCAATGCCCATCTCTTTCATAGCTGGTGCTGTCCGCCCTGCAGTCCCCACAGGAGGGCCTCCATACCCTCATGCCCCCTATGGTGCTGGCCGAGGGAATTATGATGCCTTTCGAGGCCAAGGAGGTTATCCTGGGAAACCTCGAAACAGGTGAGAATGAGCTGAGCTAAGATGTGCAAGCTTCCTTGCCCTCTTCAGCTCCCTTTCAGGGACCTGCAGCTCTCCTTCCATCTTACCTCTTTTCTATATCCCAGGATGGTCCGAGGAGACCCGCGGGCTATTGTGGAGTACCGAGACCTGGATGCTCCGGATGATGTGGATTTCTTTTGAGCTTTTCCTCACTCCTGGTGTCATCTATACTTGTGACTTTCTTCCCATCCAGTTGAGAATTTTTTGTACGTTCAACCCTACTGCCAATAAAAGCACTTCCATAGTGATTGACTTTATTATATACCACCCCAAATTCTCCCCCAAGATCGGCTGGGGCCATGATTAGCTGAGCTTTCCATTTTATGTACTTCAAAGGCAGCTTTTGCCTTTGAGAAAAGGGGGTAGGTGGCTGTGTTTGGGGCCAGGGACATCTCAGTTCTGGGACCTTAGCCTCAGTCCAGGGCGTGCTGCTGCTTTGGAGAGTTGCAGCTCGTCAGACACAGGTTGTAGAAGGAGTTGCGGTCAAAGGCTGTGCCCACCTCTCTCCATCCCACCCACCCAGCAGCCTGTAGTTCACTAGGGTTTTTTGCCATACCCCAGAAGTGAGGGTCCAATATCAGAACGTAGGCTTCCGTGCCTGATCCCAGGCAAACTCCCAGCAAGGCCTTGGACTGGGCGTCCGCATCCCCCCCAACCATTACAGGCCCCCCGCCCCCTGCAAAGTGGGAGTAAAGCCTCTCCAGTTCCCCTAGAAGCCCTTCTCCACGGGGTATGTGACACAGGCGCCCCTGGGGCCCTCTGAAGTGGTCGAGACAGAGACTGGCTTCTACACAACCGATCCAGCTCCGGGAGCCCCGGAATCCGAGGGGCTTGTCGCCCATGTCCTCCAGGGCCGCCTGCACTTCGGCCAGGCCCGGCACGCCGGCGGATCGGCCCTCTGGCCATGAGCACAGCGTCTGCAGGGTGCGGTAGCCGCAGCCCCAGCCCCGGTCGTCCAGGCCATCGCAGCCGTAGTGATAGTAAAGGTAGTGGCCCGAGAGGAGGGCCAGGCGAGCGGGGCCGCGGCCGGGCGGGGCCAGGCCCAGGTGGACGTCCTTCAACGGCTCCAGGGCGGTCGGCGGGCACGACGGTGGCCGAGACCAGGCAGCTGTGTCCTCCTCGCGGCACAGAGGGAACGCCGGCTCCAGCTCTCCCTCTCAGCCCTGGGTCTTGAGCTAGTTGCAGGCAGGACCGGCGCGCGGGCTCTCGGGATGCTCTCACCCGGTCTTCCGCCGCAGCAGAGCCGCGACCCGCAAAGGCTGAGAAGTCAGTGACCCGCGAGGCTCCCACAATGCACCGCCGCGCCGCCGTCGTGGTTACTGCGCGGGCGCGAGCCCTGCCTCCTGGGACGGGGCGGGGTGGCGGGAGCGGGCGCGCTCCGCCCCTCTCCGGAGATCCTCAAGTTCAGCTAGCTCTGCACCCGCCCCTCGGTCTGCTCAGCCCTGGTGTTTGAGGCCCTCTCCGCGCTCCCTAGTCGCGCACACTCCTGTGGCTGTAACAGTTTATTGGCAGCCCAGAGGGGCCAAGGCACCGCGGGGGAGGGGCTCGGCCTGAGACATGCAGAGGACGGGGAGCCTTTGGGGAAAGTCGAGGGGGTGGGCAGGGTCTAGGGCTCCTCAGTGTTATATCCCAGCCCTTAAATAAATAGTATATACAGCAAGGGGGCCGGGCGGGGCGGGCACGGCGGGGAGACGTTGGGGGCTCCAGTCTGGGTCACAGGTCTGAGCAGCGGTCCTGCTTGCTGTAATGGTCAAACTGGTTCTTCCAGTGCACCATGTAGGAGCTCCAGCGGTGGAACTCTGCCTTCCACTGGCGCTCCGCCTCGTCCAACGTGTCTGCGGCCAGGGCGCCCGGCAAATGGGTTGGAGGAGGACAAGGGGAAGATCAGGGAACGTACAAGGTAGGGGGCGTGAGTGCAGGAGGATACAAGAAGGCAAGACGGCACGTAAGACGGTTGGAAGAGGATCAGGAGAATATGCGAAAGACGGAAGACCAGAAGAAGGATGAGGGTGGAGGCGGAGCCAGAGAAGGATGGCGGGAAGGAAGGTGGTGGGGAGGAGAAAATGACCGGAAGATAGGGGGACAGAAAGGATCAGAAGAGAGAGGATCCGTGGGTTGGTGGGGAAAAGAGAAGAGACAGAAATGGTTGACGGTTATAGCCCCTCTAGGGGGTGCTATCTAGCTCCTGACCCTCTCTCTCACCGCTCCCCCAGGTTCTGGCTCCAAATAATTTTATAAAAAAAAATTGGCTTTTTCATTTTCATTTAAACAACAAAGTCGTGAGGGTCCCTGAGACGGGTTGTAAGTCACCACCCCCTCCCAGCCTTGGCCAATTGAGTCTGTTTGAGGAGGGAGAGTGCGCTGGGTCGGAGATCCCTGAGTGGGGGCCCTTCCGCACTGTCCGACCACTCTTTACAGGAGGGGCCTCCTGAGGCCGGAGGGGTAAGTGGCCTTGGTCACAGCCGAAGGAGCCCGGAGAGGAGGAGAAAGAGGAGGAGAAGGAGGGGCAGGGGAAGGCCGGGCCTGGGCCTCGGGGCAGCCTCCCCGTGGGCGGGGCCTGAGCAGGTGCTGGGAGCCTTCGAGGCTGGCGGGGGAGAAGAGAGGGGTTACACCCGGCCCGCTCCCACTCCCCTCTCTCTCTTCATGCCCCCTTTCTGCCCTCCTCCGCCCAGCCCCTGCCCTCTGGCCCCTGCCTACCGGTGGCGCTGAGCAATTTGGGTAGGAAGCGGTTCCAGAAGGCGCAGGCCTGGGCGCGCAACCCTCGCCGAACCTCCAGCGGCCGCAGGTTCAGGCTCACGTACTGCTGCGCTCCCGCCGTGTATGGTGGCCACTGCGGGACTTTGGGGTTTCGGGGGTCATTGGGGTCCCTTTGGAAGGAAAGGGAAAGCTCAGCCTGGGGCAAGCTTGCCTGCCTGCCCATGGGACTGTGGTCTGGAGACCCAGAGCAGGAGGAGGCAGGCTGCTTCCTGAGCCCCCCGCCCCCCCCCCCCCCGCCCGCCGCCCTCTTTAGCTCCTTGGAGAGCCGATCCCCTCCTCCCCACCACCTCCTTAACCCCTTTTTCTGGTCTCCCGAATCCCCCATCATCTGGAGCCATCCCTTTCCTCCTGCCCTCCCTCTGCCTTTCCTTGCTTTACTGCTCTTTGTCTTTGTTTCTCCATTTAAAAAATCGAGTCCTTACTATGTAACAGGCCCAGTCCTCTCTCTGCAAACATCTTGTTTGCTTTTGGCAACACCCGTGTGCTGTCGGTTTATGGTCCCCTTTGGGGCCAGGTAAACTGGTGTGTGAGTATCCATGCCTGTGTGCATGTCTCCCAGTTGCTAAAATCACCCCTGGGCCGATTGAATCCAGCTCCATACAGTTCCAGCTCCTAAGTACTATGGTAACTCCTTTGTCTCCTTGTTTCTCTTTTCTTTGCTTCCCTCCCCCTCTGTCCTTTTCTCTTCAGGATCTGCCCTCCTGCTGTCCAGTCTCCTTTGTCAGTCTATCTCCCTCTTTGTCTCCTTTCTTTTGTGAACTTTTCCCTCCCTCTCTGGCCCTTTCTGTCTGTCTCTGCTTGTCTTCCTCTCTCTCTGTCCCCTGCTCTTGCTTCTCTGGTTCCTGGAGGCCCTCCTCCCCTCAGTACTGCTGACCCTGTACGGGCGAAGTTGGCCCAGTATCTCATCAGTCGCTGAGCAAAGGTTCTCTCCTCGGCCGTATAGTTTAGCGAGGGTTCCAGAGGGAGCCCAAAGATGAACTCGATCTCGTATCCGTGGGGCACCCCCATCCAGAGGGGCCAGGAGAGCGTAGATGCACGGTGTTCAAAGATGTAGGCATAGACCCGAGCACCCTGGGCAGCCAGTCGCCCAGCCAGCTGGGCCACGGGGCACACGACGTTGTGATCGCCCACCACATCACTCAGGGCCTCTCTCAGGCGTGCGGGGTCTTCAGGGTTCAGCCAGTCTGTGTAATGCAGGACCACAGCCTCGGCAGCTAGGTCACTCGCCTGGGGGACCCCGAACCGCACCCCAGCCAGGAACTGGGCCCGGCTGATGAGAGATTCGTTGTTTTTGCTGAAGCCTGGGGCCCCGTAAACCAGAAAATAGGAGCCCTCATCCTTCACCACACCCACCAGCACCTGGGGGGACAGGATGGAGGAAGAGGGTGGGGAGGGGGGCACAGACAGACACAGATGGGGGCAGACAGAAACAGATGGACAAAGAGCCAAAGAGAGCAATAGTTATAGACCCAGAACCATGGAGGAAGAGACTATAAGGTTGGGGAAGGGACAGAGAGAAAGAGAAAATGTACCCATGTTTCACTTTCTCTCTGTCCCACTGACCACCATGGGATCTGAGGTCTCAGGGAGGAGGGGATGGCCAGAAGCCCAGGCCTGTGGGAGATGGGTCTTGAGGAGCCTTCATGCCTGGGTCCCTGGGAGGGTGGGGTTTGGGAGAACAGGCCTAGAGGAATCAGCTCCACCCCTTCCAGCCAAGAGTCACCTGCAGCCCATGGAAGTCTCCAGCATTGATGAGGGCCTCGGGTGTGTCACTGAGGAAGTCTCCATCCACCACAGGCACGAAGGAGAAGCGGAAGACACTTTTCTGATGAGGCAGCACCTGCCACTCATGGTCCACCAGGTCCTGAGCTGGTCGAGTCCTCAGGCAGGCGACCAGCTCTGTGTCATTGCCACCGGCACCACCCGGGGGACAGCCTACGAGGCTTGCCAGCAGTGTGGCCCTGCGGCGGGCCTCTCCCACACCCACTGTGGCCCAGGGGCCGTTGGGTGCACCACTCTGCAGCACAGCCCTGTGGAACAAGCCCCGGCTGGGAGGGGACAGCAGGTGCATGCCCACTGAAGCAGCACCGGCGCTTTCCCCAAACAGAGTCACTGACATTGGGTCTCCTCCGAAGGTTGCCACATTGTCCTGCACCCACTGCAGGGCCAGCCTCTGATCCAGCAGACCCACGTTGCCCGGGGCCTCCCGGCTCCCCGGTAGGGCCAAGAAGCCAAATGCTCCTACCCGGTAGTTCATGGACACCAGCACGGCCCCCTCAGCCCGGGCCAGGAAGCGGCCATCATACACGTCCAGGGAGGAGGCCCCACTGTAGAAGCCACCCCCATAGATCCAGACAAGGACAGGGGTCGGGGACGCAGGTCGGGGGTATGGTGTCCATACGTTGAGGTAGAGGCAGTCCTCACTCAGCTCACGGTTGGGGTTCCACATCTCGGTGCCCTCAAAGCCAGGGTACAAGGTGTCCACATATTGGTGGCAGACACTTTGGAAGGCTGTGGCATCCAGCACCCCCGGCCAGGGCCGTTTGGGCTCTGGTGGCAGAAAGCGACGGGGGCCCACAGGTGGCTCTGCGAAGGGGATGCCCAGAAAAGCAGAGACAGGGCCCCCTGGGGCCATTAGGCGGATGCCCCGCAGCTGGCCCCCACGAACCTTCACCAGCAGCTCTGGGTCCTCAGCCTCTGCCCCTCCTCCCAGGAGGAAGAGGAGGAGGAGAAGGATTGGGGTAGCCAGGGAGGGCGTGTGCAGGGGACACCAGGGGGGCCTCATGGCTGCCAGGGCAGGCAGGCTCTGCTGGGAGAAAGAAAGGCAGAGGGTGAAGGCCTGAGGTGGCCAGGAGCAAGGAGATTAGGTAACACTCTTGCCCAGGCTTTATCACTGAGCTGCAGAGGAGGTGGGGCAGGTTGGTAGAGAGGACAGAAACGGAGGGAGACAGGCAGAGACAAGGGCACAGGCAGACAGGGAGAAGCAAGAGGGGACAGAGATCTCGCACACAGACACAACACCTAGGCAGCCCAACGCAGGGAACAGAGATGAGACCAGAGATGAGGGCGATACCTTCCCCTGCCCCACAGAGGGCCCACTACTCTCACTGCCCTCGCCCAGTTGGGTGGACTGGGTTGGGCCCAGGGTGAGCAGTGCGGGCACCCGCACCAGAAACCGCAGTCCACACACAGGCCATCCGACAGGGGCGGGGCCGTCACTGACGGGAGGCGCTGATGGGGAAGCTTGTGGTGGCGTGAAGGCACAGGCTCTCTGGCGTTGGCCAGGGCCGGGACTCCGGGGGGGTGGGTTGGGCATTCAAGGGTGCAGAAGCTGCAGGTCCCGAGGCACCTCCAATCTTGCTTTCTCCACCCCCTCCCCCACCCTGCCCCTCCTCGTCCACTGTCTGGCACAGAGTACCCGTGGGTGCCAGGCAGCTGCGCACTCGCCTCGCCTAGCCTCAGGGGACAGGCTCGTCAGACCCGTCCCCCCAGGACTCGAGTCCCCCATCCATCAGATGCTGCGGTGCACGCTGCCGTCAGTGGGGGGCAGTAGAGACCGAGAAAAGGACGGAGCTCCCCGCCCCGAGTCCGGGAATCGGGAACTTGGGGCGGGGGTCTGGAGGCTCGGGGGCATTGCAGAGGGGTCTGAAGGGCGAACCCGGACGCCTGTGTTCTCGGAGCTCCGGAGATCCCCGGCTGCAGGAACGAGGGCGCTATTTTGGGGCAGCAGCTGCTGCGGTTCCGGCATCTCCAGCCAAGGGATCAAAATTCCCCGGGTCGGAACTCCCCCCTCTCCCGGCGGTCACCTCTCACCCAGCCAACACCCGCCGCCCTGCGGCTGGGGGATGGTGGTGGTGCTGGAGATTAACTAGGAAACCCGAGTGGGGCTAATTATAACTCGGGGCTTCCGCTGAGCCTCCCCTTTCCCCAAAATAGAGACGGAGTCCCCGTGGGAGGGGGACGCCTGGGCCTTGAAGGGGGCTTCGGCGGGGCGCTGCACAGGGGCGCTGGGGTTGCTGGATCTGGGGGGGGGGGCAGCCAACCCGGCGCCAGGAACCTGCGCAGCTCGGGTTCCGCCCCAAGCAGGGGGCGTCTGCCAGTGGTCTCAGACTTGGGGGCGGGCGGGGGAAGGGACGCTCGGGGGTCCCCACAGGAATTCGAGAGCAGAGGCGGCGGCCGGCCCCGTGGGGTGCCGGCTCCCGCGCGAGCGACCGTAAGTATGCGACGGAGAGGCAAGAGTTAAGGATGAGTGTGGGGCGGCGGGGGGCGTCGCTGGGCAGGCCCGGGGGCGCGGTGGGCGTCCCGTTTGGGGGCCCGGATCCCTCCGAGAGCGCACATTTTCCCCGGACGCGGAATGGGCTGCGGGCCGGGGGAGGGTCCTGGCCGAGGCGGGAGACTCACCTGAGGCGGCCGAGTCGGGCCGGGCCGGGCCGCGCCGGGAGCTGGAGGCGGCCGATGTTCCCCGGCGCAGGCTGAGCCGACTCTGACAGCCGCCGCCTCCGGCCCCCCGCACACACCCCCTCCGGGCCGCTCGGCGCCCCCGCCCGCCCCCGCCCCC
>NC_043707.1:30782054-30850657 GCF_006229205.1 Suricata suricatta | reverse complement strand
GTTGGGCTCAGGCGCCCACAGCCCGCTGCTTGGGAGACCGGCCGGCGCGGGCGTGCGTGGGGGCGTGCGTGCGCGCGCGCGCGCGGCGGTGCGGGGTGCTGCGCGGGGCGTGCGGACGCGCGCACGTTGACTCGGGCGCCCAGCGCCCCGCAGCGCCCCGTCACGCTGCTGCGGGTCGGCAGCCGCCAAGGGTCGTCGTCCCCGGGTCTTCTCGGGGCCTGGCCGGGTCGGTGGGGTCCTCCCGAATCCAGAGACATTCCCGGTCCCGGGCCGCGCAGTCCTGGCTCTCCAAGCTGGACGCCCCCACGCTTGCCAGTCCCGCGGGAACCGACCGCCGCAGGCCAGTGGGGTCCGAGCTGGGTCCCCTCGCCACTCTCACGCGACGGCCGCCAGGTGGCGCCGAAAGCAGCCTCTTCGCGTCTCCGAGACTGGGATGGGGTGCGGGCTGCTGGAAACCTCACCACAGTCTGTTCACACCGTTTTCACGTTCCGCCCTTCGCTCTTCACGGACCCCAGATACCCCGCGTGGACACCGAGGTTCCCTACATCCGGTTTTCAACGTCTTAGCTCCACTGGTTGAGAGCTCCCCATTGATTACAAACCATGCCCCTACTTCCACTCCCCAAAGAGCAGGAATCGGGCTGTGGGTTTGGGCAAGGGACTGAAAAATGGACAGTTGGTGTTGTTGCGGGAGAAAGGAGGTCAGGGACCACGTTAGTTATGAGCTACGTGACTTGCAGGGTGAAAGGACAAGGCAGGTTCGAGAAATCGAGCCCTGCGTTGGACTCTGAGCTAACAGCGTGGAGCCTCCTTGGGATTCTCTCCCTTCCTCCTGCTCTCAAAATAAATAAGAAACATTAAAAAAGGAGAGAATGTCTAGTCAGAGGAATCGGCAAGTCTGCATGGAGTCCTAGGGCATGCGGTCCTGTGCCTGCTTATAGATGTGGCCAAGGCTCTGCAGCTGAGAGCACAGCTGAGAGGTGTGCTGAGGGGCCACAGGTGTGTCCTCCGCCTGCGGTTTGTCCCAGGATTGTGAGGATGGGAGAGGCCATGCGATGTGTCCCATCTCAGACAGCCTTTAAGTTAGCAAGGGGCCACCTGAGAGAGCCAGGACAGAGGATCCACATGGCATTGGAGTAAACCTCCGACTGGAGGTCTTGATTCCTGGATTCTTGCCCAGTGCTCTGCTGTCAGTGAGACTTTTGGAAAGTCTCACTCCTTGTCTGGGCCTCAGTTTCCCCATGTGCAAAATGGTGGATTGGACTTGAGTATACGTCAGAATCATGGGGACCGCTGGAGGGACTGATTCATCTGGGATTGGGTGGCATCCTTGAAGTGTGCAGTTTCAGTAAGTTGTTAGGGCAGTCCTAGGAGGGGGTCTGAGGATCACATGCAGAGCAGTGCTAGAGCAGGTGTCCCCCAAACTGACCTCCTGAGGACCAACAGCCTGTGTGGGTCAGAAGAAGGTGCTGTTGGGCAGTCAGCAGGTACATGGACTAACAGGGACGCCTCTGGCCACAAAGGGAGATGGTCACAGATTTGAGCCTGTTCTTAAAAATGGATAGAAATTTCAGGAACATTCCTGTTTTTACCTCGGGCTTCTCCCTAAACTTTGTTAACAGAAGGACCTCGCCTGTCTAGCCATGACACCTTTCCCTAGATGGTTCAACATAGTAACCTCCCCAGCCTCCTCTCTGACCCCACCCTCCACAGCTGTCACCACAGGGGTGTCCTTGATTCTCCCATGGAAGAATCTGTTTATCCAGGAATCAGCCTTGGTTCTACCACCGGTTCCTCCAGTTCTAGTTCCCTGGCATCCTTGCCTGCCACCTCCGCCAGCACCAAGGACCACTACTTCTGCTACAGTCCTTGCCCTACGTCTGCCAACAAAAGAGGATTTTCATCTCCTCTGTTTTTTGGTTAGGGTTCAGCACAGTTACGTGAGATAGAGAAACAACCAATAATGGCTTGAATGAAATATAATGGAAATACATTTCTCTTTTACATAAAAGTGACCCAGAAGTAGACTGCAGGATTGGCATAGCACCCTCAACATCAGGGACCGGGTTTCTTTGCCCAGAATTTTGTTACTTAACCACCTTCAGCATGTAGCTTCCACTGCATGGTGTAAATTGGCTGCTGGTGCCTCAGCCATCGGATCTGCATCCCAGCACGCAGGACGGAGGAAAGCCTGAAGAAGGGCATCGCTTCCCCCTTTCAGGTCATTTCTTGGAAATCACACACACAGCACTTTGGTTTATATTACACAGCCAGAATTTAATCCTAAGGTCATAACTGGCTATGCCGGAGGGTCAGAGATGTAGTTTTTGTTCTGGATGTCTGCAAACTCACCTAAAATTCGGCAGTTCTAATACTAAGGGAGGAAAGGGAGCAGATACCGGGGGACAGCCATCCTCTGCCAAATCCCCTGATGGCTGCCGTTGCCTCCTTTAGTGTAGGACTGAAACACAGTTCTGCTTTAATTTTTTTAAATGCTTATTTATTTTTGAGGGGAGGAGGGGCAGAGAGAGGGGGACAGAGGATCTGAAGCCAACTTTGTGCTGACAGCCAAGATTCTGACTCAGGGCTTGAATCCACAAACGCTTAACCCTGAGCCACCCAGGCGCCCAGAAACACACTTCTAAAATGCAATTTGCAACAACAGTGGATGGCGCTGGAATGTATTATACTAAGCGAAATAAGTCAGAGGAAGACAAATACCATATGATTTCACTCATATGTGGAATTTAAGAAACACAACAGATGAATGTAGGGGAAGGGATGGAAAAATAAGATTAAAACAGAGAGAGGGGGGCAAACCATAAGAGACTCTTAAATGGAGAGAACGAACCGAGGGTTGCTGGAGCGGAGGTGGGTGGGGAGGATAGGCTAAATGGGTGATGGGTATTAATTAAGGACGGCACTTTTTGGGAGGAACACTATGTGTCATATGTAAGTGATAAATCACTAAGTTAATTCTACTCCTGAAACCATGATTACACTATATATTTAACAAACTTGGAATTAAATAAAAATTTAAAAAGAAAAGAAAAAAAAGTCTCAACTCTGGGATGGCGCCCCCAACACCTTCTCTCAGGTATGCCACCGTGCTCTGCAATTTTTGTGACCGGTGACGTCCTGCTCCGGCTGCTTTCCTACCGAAACGACTGTCTCGAGCCATCCGCTGGAGGGCGCTGGTCGGGAGCCTGAGCGTCTAGTCGGGAGCTTCCAGGGGAGGGGCGGCCGAGGCGAGGCCGGAGATCTCGCTGGGGTGGGGGTGGGGGTGAGGGCGGCAAAGGGGGTTCCAGAGAAGGGGCGGCCCGGCTGTGGCGACGCAGCGCCCAGACCCAATCCTCCCACGATTCCCGCGTGCAGAGCAGGGCAGGAGCGTCGGTTCCGGATGTCCTCAGGGGCTGTCCCGGCTGAAGGTTGGAGGGCGCCCGATGAGGCCACTGCCCTATCCCATTCAACCGGGTCCGTTGACCTGAAGAGTCGGGAGCATGAGCCTTGTAAGACACTTTCCTTCCCTCTCTCCACTCCATCCTGTGCCCCCTTCTGAAGATTGGCCTAAAATGCATATTTGATCCAAGTTACATGATTTCACATGATTCCTGCTCAGAATCGCCCATCCAATCTTATTTGTACCTTTTCCCTCTTTTGCTAGTTTTGAGCATTTCACACAACTTTTAGCCTGTCTCTGGACAGACTCGTTTTATCACCACAACTCTGTAAAATATTTAACCGTTTTTCAGTGTTCCCCATGCAGTTCATCAAACATCCTTTGGCTTATTCTCACCCCCTTTCTGGCTGGGGCGGGGGAGGGTGGAGTGGAGGTGTCATATCCTTGTGCCTCCGATTGATTAATTACAGACATCAGTCCTCTTCTCGCGGTTGCTCTCCGCCCATGAGCTGTAATGATTCCAAAAGGAGTGAAATCTGTCTTTTATTTCACCGGGAGTGCATTTAGCCCCCCCCCCCTCCGCCCCCATTTACCATTTTATCTGCCCTGGTGTCAAAACCTCAAAGGAACTCAGGATCCTCAAAGGATCCTGACGGGGTCTCTGGTGTGCTAATTCTCTCTCTGCTCAGATCCTGGTTCCACACAGGTACCAGTCAACCCTGACGCTGGTTTTGGTTGAAATGTTAGCAATGCATGCTGGAGGACTTCTCAGAAAACAGCTGGTGAGGTGGCACTAGGTACTATCTGTGTTTGACACCCACAGAGCTCCTGAAAACATTCCCAGCTGCTCCCAGCTGCCCTCAGCTATCAGCCAGCCAGTGAGAGCCATCCCAGGGCAGAGATTTCCTTGGATGAACCTGGCTGTGGTTCCAGCGACAGGAAGCATCAGACACACAAGTTGGCGGGCCAGGGGACCTTCTGGGATCCTTCATCTTGTCTGGGGACAGTGCAGGCTGACTGCAAGGTATGGCCAGCTGTCCTGGGGTGAATATTCACAATACTGGGGACACCAGAGTGGGGCTGGTGAGTGGCCCAGACCCCATATTACATCCACATTAGTGTTCACCGAGGGCTTGTAGTTTAGGAGCCACTGGTCCCAGTGCTTTGCTAAACATCATCTCATTTAATCCTGGCCGACGACGTCTGCAGGGGTAGGGCGCACCTGTTCTTCCATCCTTGGAATAGAACAGTCAGGAAATCGAAACTGATAGACGCAGAGGTTAAGCTTTTGCTTACGTCCTCAGCTAATAAGTGGAGGCCCTGGGTTCAGATTGAGAACTTGGTCCTGTGATAGGGTTGGCTTGCTTTGGAGTCACTTACCTTTTTCTGTGACTTCCAGAAACTTAACTCCTGGCATCCAAGACAAGAAAAAGGGTGGGGCAGGTCTCTGCAGGAGTCTCCTGCGCTTCCTGGACGGCTCCCTCCCTGCCTCCCACTCTCCAGAGACTCCCTCCCTTCTGTCCTTCCTCCCTCACTCTCCATTTCTCTGTCTCTCTCTCAGGCCTCGCTCAGGTCTGGGTGAGAGACCCCAGCATTTTAAATGAAGAGAGCAGGTGCAGATGAGCTCTGTGGACGAAGAAGGATGAGTGACAGTCTGCGCAGTTTCCAGGGGCCCTTCCTCCACCCCACTCGAGACCTCACACATCCATCCCACTCCCTTAGCCAGAGACCCCTCCGGACAGACTGTGGCCTCCAGGTCAGAGCCTGAGGGCATGGAATGCCCGGCGCCGCCACTGTGAACAGAATAGTGCCTCCTGCGTCTCCCTATTACGTCCTGGGCCCACAGCCCAGTGTAGTGGTCTCTGAGTCCCAGGCCCGTCTCCCTGACCCTTCCCGACCACCCCCCCATCTCAGGGGCCACTTCTGGAGACTCTTCCTTCCCTCCAGACCATTCCATTGCCTGGGGCTCCATGTTGGTCAAGATCCTCTGTAGGCAGGAGGGCTGGTGGGGGAGGGCATGGAATCCACAGAGAGCCTGGGCCTTCTGGAAACTAGAAGGCATTTGTCAGGAGATGATAACACTTCTAGCCCCTTCCATGATCCCGTTTCCCTAGCCCTCTCCTCCGTCCTTGCCTCCCTTATTAAGTGACACTTCCTTATTTCCGTCACCCCAGCTGCCCTCTCCTGCCGTGGCCTGAGGCAAAAGCCCTGGATTCTCTCAGGCATATGTGCACTTCTTTATTTTTTTATTTTTTAAAATTATTATTATTGTTATTTTAGAAAGAAAGAGAGAAAAAGAGCATGAGTGGAGGAGGGGAGAGAGAGAGGGAGTGAGAGAGAATCTTAAGCAGACTCTGCTCTCAACACAGAGCCTGACAGGGGCTTCGATCCCCACAACCGTGAGATTATGACCTGAGCTGAATTCAAGAGATCAGGAGTCAGGCATTCAACCCAATGAATTACGCAGGTGCCTTAACTTCTTAAAAAAAAAATGTTTAATTAAATTAATTTATTTAAATGTTATTTTATTTTATTTTAAGTGTATTTATTTATTTTGAACGAGACAGAGACAGTGCGAGTGGGGAAGAGTCAGAGAGTGAGGGAGAGAGAGAATCCCAAGCAGGCTCTGATCCATCAGTGCAGAGCCTGATGTGGGGCTCAAACACACAAAACTGTGAGATCATGACCTGAGCCAAAATCGGATGCTTAAGCAACTGAGCCACCTAGGCACCCCTCAACTTCTTTTTTTTTTTTTTAAGTAAGCTCTACACTCAATGTGGGGCTTGAACCCAGACCCTGAGATCAAGAGTCACATTCGTGGGGTGCCTGGGTGGCTCAGTTGGTTAAGCGTCCAGCTTCAGCTCAGGTCATGATCTCATGGTTCATGGGTTTGAACCCTGAGTCGGGCTCTGTGCTGACAACTCAGAGCCTGGAGCCTGCTTCAGATTCTCTGTCTCCCTCTCTCTCTGACCCTCCGCTGCTCACACTGTCTCTCTCTGTCTCTCAAAAATAAATTAAAACACACACACATACACACACACAAAATTGTAAAAAAAATGGAAAAGAGTCGCATGCTCCACGGACTGAGCCAGCTGGGAACCTTCCCCTCCACCCCCCCCCCCCCCCCCCCCCCCCCCCCCCCCCCCCCCCGTTAATTCCTTAAATAAACAAACAACACTAGGAGAAATGTGTGCTTTACACAAGTAATTTCTCCAACCAGAAACCAAACCAAACCGAACTGAAGCGGACTTTGGAAACAGCAAGATGATAAGTAACAGGAAGTAAAAACAGAGTGGCTGCTTATGGCCTTTGCTACTCAGCAAATGGGTCATCAGTTTGCTTCAAAGCTTCAGTCGCATTTTAGGCGAGTGTTTACTGTTCAGTATTCTGTTGGGACTAACGGCAGCCTCAGTATTTACAGGAGGGCACTAGCTGTTCCGAGGGGCAGGCTCGAGGTAACAGAGCTTCCTGCTACACCAAGGCTCTAGGAAGAAAACTAGATAAGAGGGAAGAAATAAATGTCAGGGAAAGGTAAGACTCAATTTCCCTGATTTGATATCACTTTGTAGAACCGTCAGAACAATCCTCGGTCTGACCTGGACTTCCTCATCCACAATCCTCAGAAATCAGTGATCATGTGGGAAATGTTTGCATAAGCCTTTTGTGAGGTGTTGTGTTTTTTTTTTGACCCTATCAATCCATAAATAGTGGTATTCCTTTCTCTGACTTAATGTGAGCATTTCTCTTAAGGGGATACATCCCACGCTTACGTTTTTTAGGGTCTTTGTCCTCTTTGGAATCAGAAACAATAGCATATGAAGTCCTGTTATCTTAGGGAAACTGGCAAGCTCTCGCTCTCTCCCTCCCTCCCTGGACTTCCCTTTCTCAAGCCAGAGTGTTTATATTGAGTCATAAAGCCTGTGATGCATTTATAGAAACTATATAGAAACTATAAGCAGGAGTGATAAAGTGAGATTACCAATTAAGAAAGTTAAAAACAGAACTGGCTCATACTTGAAATGCGACTTTATGGCCTTAGGTTCCTGAGTGGTGTGAGCGAAGCACTTGATTTCATTCTAGGAATCACTCTGCATGCATGAAACAAGGAAGGAAGGAGAGAGGGAGAGACACACAGAGAGAGATTGATGGGGAAAATTGCACATAGAATAAACTTCACATGGAAACAGAAATTTCAAAAAACATAGTGAAGAACATTTTACCCGTGACGTTCCTGTATCATAGACGTACTGCAGGGAAGTGCAAATCAAAACCACAGTGAGATCTCATCTCACACCTGTTAGGACGGCGATCCTCAAGAATACAAGAAATAACAAGTGCTGGCGAGGGTGTAGAGAAAAAGAAACCTATGTGCACTGTGGGGAGGGGTGTAAATTAAATTGGTGGAGTTGCTATGGAAACAGTATGGAGGTCCCTCAAAAAATTAAAAATAGAACTAACATAGGATTTAGCAATCCCACTTTTGAGTATTTATTAAAGGAAACAAAAACACTAACTTGAAAGGATATCTGCTCGCTCCCGTCCCCCCAGTTATTTGCAACATTATCCACAATAATGATCATATGGACGTGGAAACGGCCCGGGGCACCCGGTGGCTCAGTCTTTGAGCTTTTCTACTCTTGGTTTCTCCTCAGGTCATGATCCTAGGGTCATGGGATTGAGCCTGAGCATGGAGCCTGCTCAAGATTCTCTCTCTCTCTCTCTCTCTCTCTCTCTCTCTGCCCCTCTCCCTGGCTCATGCTCTCTCTCTCAAATAAAATAAAAAATAAAAAAAATAAAATAATAAAAGTTACTTAAACTATACATTAAAAAAAAAAAAGACATGGGGCATCTGGGTGGCCCAGTTGGTTAAGTGTCCAACTCAGGTCACGATCTCGCGGTTCACGAGTTCGAGCCCCACGTCAGACTCACTGTTGTCAGGCTCTCAGTGCAGAGCCTGCTTCGGATCCTCTGTCCCCTTCTCTCTGCATCTCCCTCACTTGCGCTTTCCCCAAAATAAATAAATATAAAAAAAAGTAAGTTCTGGGGATGAAACTACGTGACATGGTCACTATGATGAAAAATACTGAACTACATATTTGAAAGTTGCTAAGAGACTGGGTCTTAGAAGTTCTCATCACAAGAAAATGACGTGTATCTATATGTTGCAATATGTTAATTACACTTAGTGTGGTAATCATTTCACTATATATACATATATATATGTTCTCCAATCTCCCACCAGTACTGATGTGGGGCTTGAACTCACAAACTCTGAGATTATGATCTGAGCTAACATTGGAGGCTCAACCAACTGAGGCACCTAGGTGCCCCTCTTGTTTCTTTTTTTTAAGTTTATTTATTTATTTATTTATTTTGAGAGAGAGAGAGTGAGCGTTGGAGTGGGGGAGGGGCTGAGAGAGAGGGAGAGAGACAGAATTCCAAGCAAGCTGTGCGCTGTCAGCACAGAGCCTGACGAGGGGCTCAAATCCACAAATGGTGAGATCATGATCTGAGCCAAAACCAAGAGTCAGATACTTAACCGACTGAGTCACCCAGGCGCCCCTGTCTTAATCTCTTCTACAAAGTGTCCAGCAATGACGTCAGATGCTACCGTCTCTGCTCCTCGCACCATGTCATTCATTCACACAGGACCTCCTGTGTGAAGGCACCTCCTCCCCACTTCCAGTGCTTTTATGAGCATGTTGCCAAATCTCCTTGGTTCGGGGAGGGGAGTTTCCTTCTCCCCCACTTTCTGATGTAACTGCAGAAACTATAGTTTCCCCATTATAGGAGTTTTCTCTCCCTCACTATGGGTAGTGCTCCCATAACCTTGACTACGGGGTTGAGGCCACCAGCACCCTGAATGCTCTCATCTCCATTAGGACATCTCTGAGAAGCACACAAAGGCCAGCCAGGGGTTTGATCCTATTTGCCAGAGTCACTGATGGCACCTGATTAGCATAAACCATAGCTACCAGGATCCCAGCTGTGATGTGTTGTGTTATTATTTAGTATATTTGTTTTCCCTCCCTGGAATGGATTATACCTCCCCACCCCAGTGATAGCAGGCTTGGCATCCCAAGTGTGGTGCCTCTCCCTGGTGAGACATTCTTGTCCATCGAACTCAGGACAACCATGTGACTTCTTGTTCATCAAACCCAGGACAACCATGTGACTTGCTTTAGCCAATAGAGTGTGCAGGAAGGTATGCACGTCATGTCTGCAAAGAAGCTTTTGGAGCCAGCTCATGGTTTTGTCATCTGTCATTTCCCACTGCTATGAGACTGGCTGTGTCTCAGACACCGGCTGTTCCGTTGGCCTGGGTCACAGAGTGAAGAGCACAGACGTTAGGGTGGGTGAGGAGCACGGGTGAGAAAGAAACCTTTGCTGCGTAAGCCACTGGGTCTTTAGGATTGTTTATCTCAGCAAAACCCGGTGTCTCCTGACTAATATACCAACCATCACTGGCTTCCACTTGTCTCAAAGCCAAGTATCAGCTTTTCACCTGCCATCATACAAATCAATGCCCTCTCCCCCGCTCATCATGACTTCAGAGACAACTCTGGTCAGCACCTTGACTCCTACTACCCAACACTATCCGTGATAATTGCTATCACAATTCAGATTATGACACAGTGGAGGAGACAATGAGCACATTGCCCTAATCTTTTCAGCAAGCCTGACTCACTCATGGGGATAGAGGGAGTGACCTGCTCTTGGTCTTATCTTTATACTTTGTCCCTAAACTTTGTCTTTTGGGGGGGAGGTCTCAACCTGTACTTTCATGGATTAACCTGTTCCCCCAGGTACTTGTGACGATGGTGGGACCTTGGAGAGGGGCCAGTACCTCTCACTGTTCTCCCATGAACTGCACTTTAATGTCACCTGGCCTGTGGGGTGAGGTGCTGGTGCTGGAAAGGGGTCACTCGGTGGGTGTAACCAATGACTGGGCTAACCTCACAGTCCTCAGCCCCAGTCTTCCCACCTCTGCCTCTTCTCCCCAGAGGCTTCTTATTTGTCTCAGACCCTGGCTGGACCATATTCATCTCTGGAGCCACCTCTGGGTCTCGGTTGCACATGGGCAGCCTACAGAAAGGCTAAGTCTGACACTGTGGTGCTTCCCAGCTCCAGGGCAGCACAGTGGTACAAGTGGCTGAGGTGGTTGCTGCTGTGTGGCTTCCTTTCCAGATTTCTCATGAAGGCCGAGGCCCAGCATGAGGATGAGGCGTTTTCCAGCAGTTTTCAATTGACTATCTCTTCTCCTAGTGAGGTGGGGCTCCATGAGCTCAGGAGGCAAAGTGGCCACTGCCCCAGCTCAGAGTGCATGGGTGTCACCTTCCCCTTCTGGGAAGGCATTCAAATGACTAATACCTGCCACTAAATGATAATTAAGTGCCATGGGAGAGATGTCAGTAGCAAGAGCCATTACATTTTAGGAGTGGGAGAGGTCACTTCCTGATCATTCATGGCTTCCTGGTGGAGGAAAGAAAGAAGCAAAGCCATAAGGATTTTCCTAGGCTGAGAGAAAGAGAAAGGGAGGTGGACAGGGCATTACTAGTGTAGAAAGCAGCTTAGTCAAAAGCCTGAGGGCAGGAAAGCCTGAGACAAAGATGCCTGTTGGCTGGAGGAGGAAGTTTGGGTAGCAGAGGGAGATGAAATGAAAGGGTGGAAGGGAGGAGTCAGGGAGTCTGACATTGGATTGGGATCCGTCTCCCCAGGAGCCTGGTGACCCCTCGCAGCAGGGTCCATTCATATCTGTGTCCTCAGCACAGTGGCTGGCATTTTGTGCTTTGTTTCCAACACTGGTGCTTGTCCACATAAATCTAGTCCCAAGGAGACTCTTGAAAAACAACAACAAACCTTTCTAATATTGTGCAAACTGGTCAAAAGTGTTAAGAAAAAAAAAAGTGTTAAGAAATCAAAGTGGAGACTAATGCATTTAAAAGAATTATTATTTTGTGTTGGGGGCACCCATTGTATAAAGATATAATTTTATGATATCAACAACTGAAAGGAGTGGTGGCATTTCTGTAAAGAAACAGAATTTTTGTGTGTTATTGTGGTTAATCTGGTATGAATTGAAATTAGAATGTTATAATTTTAAGACATTGAATGCAATCCCTGTGGTAACCACAAGTAAAATAGTTATAGAATATACACAAAAGGAAATGAGAAAGGAATGTAAATATTTCACTACCCAAAAACCCCACTAAATATAAAAGAATAATGCAGAAAATGAAAGGCCAAAAAAAAAAAAGCTATAAGGCATATGGAAAACAAATAGCAAAATGGCAACAGCCCCTTCTTTTTTAAAAATATCTTTCTATTTATTTTATTTTATTTATTTATTTTTTAAATTTTGTATGTTTATTTATTATTGAGACAGAAACAAAGCATGAGTGGGG
The DNA here is from genome assembly GCF_006229205.1 of Suricata suricatta. Lineage (NCBI taxonomy): Eukaryota > Metazoa > Chordata > Mammalia > Carnivora > Herpestidae > Suricata > Suricata suricatta. The sequence goes on along the minus strand of NC_043707.1, from coordinate 30,838,852 downwards.
GAGGGGCATAGAGAGAGTGAGACACAGAATCTGAAGCAGGCTCCAGGCTCTGAGCTGTCAGCACAGAGCCAGACACAGGGCTTAAACCCACAAACCATGAGATCATGACCTGAGCTACAGTCTGACGCTTAACCAACTGAGCCATCAAGGCACCCCTTTAAATATCTTTTTAATATTTATTTATTTTGAGACAGAACAAGAGGGCACACAAGCAGGAGATGGGCAGAGAGAGAGGGAGAGAGAGAGAGAGAGAGAGAGAGAGAATCCCAAGCAGGCTCCACATTCCAACACAGAGCCCAATGAGGGCTCAAACCCATGAACTGTGAGATAAGGATCTGAGATGAGAACAAGAATCAGATGCTTAACCAACTGAGCCACCCAGGCCCTGCACAACAGCTTCTTCTTATCAGTAATTACTTTATTAAAAAATTTTTTTTAATGTTTTTTATTTATTTTTGAGAGACAGAGAGAGACAGCACGAGCAGGAGAAGGTCAGAGAGAGAGGGAGATACAGAATCCAAAACAGGCTCCAGGCTCTGAGCTAGCTGTCAGCACAGAGCCCGATGCGGGGCTTGAACCCACGAACTGTGAGATCATGACCTGAGCCGAAGCTGGACACTTAACTGACTGAGCCACCCAGTAATTATTTTAAATGAAAATGGATTAAACTCTCCAGTCAAGAGACAGAAATGAACACAATGGGTAAAAACTCATGGTCCGACTATGTCTACAGAAGACTTGAGATTCAAAGGGGAGGGGACGGGAAGAGAGAGACAGAGACACAGAATCCAGAACAGGCTCCAGGCTCATGAGATGTGAGATCATGACCTGAGCTGAAGTCTGACACTTAACCGACTGAGCCACTCAGGTGCCACTATCTGGGAATGTTTTGATTGTCACTTTTGAAAGACTGTTTTAGTGGATATAGGATTCTTGGTTGACAAATTTTTTTTCTTTTAGCACTTTGAATATATCAGCCCATTTTCCTCTGGCCCCCAGTCTTTCTTTTTTTTTTTAAATGTTTTATTTAGTTTTGATACAGAGAGAGACAGAGCATGAGCAGGGGAGGGACAGAGAGAGAGAGACACAGCATCAAAAGCAGGATCCTGGCTCTAAGCTGTCAGCACAGAGCCTGACTCGGGGCTCGAACCCATGAATGTGAGGTCATGACCTGAGCCGAAGCTGGAGGTTTAACTGACTGAGCCACCCAGGCGCCCCTGGCCTCCAGTGTTTCTGATGAGAAATCTGCTGATAATATTATTGAGGACCTCTTGTATTTGACAATTTGCTTCTCTCTTGCTGTGTTCAAGATTCTGTCTTTTTTTAAAAGTTTATTTATTTATTTTGAGGGGGAGGGGCAAAGAGAGAGGGAAAAAGAGAGAATCCCCAGCAGGCTCTGCACTGTCAGTGCAGAGTCCAATGCAAGGCTCACACTCACAAACAATGATATCATGACCTGAGCCACACACTCACAAACAATGATATCATGACCTGAGCCAAAATCAAAAGTTGGATGCTTAACTAACTGAGGCACCAGGTGCCCCACTCTCTTTGTCTTTTGGCAATTTAATTATAACTTGTATTGGTGTGGGCTTATCTTACTTAAATTTTGCTGAGCTTTTTGGGTGGTTATATTTGTCTTTCTTCAATTTTGAGAAGTTTTCAGTCAGTGGTTCTTCAAATCTCTCTGCCCTTTTCTCCCTCTCTTGTCCTTCTGGGACTTCCAGAATGCATATGTTGTTCCATTTGATGGTGTCTCACAGGTCCCTTAGGTTCCATTCATTTTTCTTCAACCTTTTTTCTTCCCATTTCACAGATTTAATAATTTCCATGGTCCTATCTTCAAGTTGATTCTTTCTTCTGCCTGTGCATATATGCCTTTGAATCCCTGTAGTAAATTTTTCATTTTAGTTGTTGTGTTTTTCAGCTCCAGAATTTCTTTTCGACTTCTTTTCAGGTTTTCCATCTCTTTATTGATTTTTCCATTTTGTTAATGCATCATTGTTTTACTCTCCCCATATCTTCCTTTAGTTCTTTAATATCTTTGTCTTAAAGTCTTTGTCTAGTATGTCTGCTTTTAGCTCTTCTTCAGGGACACGTTTTATTTAATTCTATTTTCTTTGAATGGACTATACTTTATTGTTTCTTTGTATGCCTCGTGATATTTTTTGATGGACATGGAACATTTGAATCTAATAGTGTGGTACTTCTGAAAATAAGTTTTCTTCCTTCCCCAGAGTTTTCTGTTATTGTTTTTGTTGGTTACTGTAGGGTGTCTCTCTGCTGAGGTTGGGCATAAGGTATAAACTAATGTCTTCTTAGGTTTATTTTAATCTTTTCCCTGAGCATGCATGATCATTTTTAAATTTTCCCCATATATGCAGTTGTTTTTGAATGTCCTAGTCTTTAATGTGCAACTCCCCAGTGAGGAAAAAAACAAAAAATGAAGGTGAGGGAAAAGGATGCTGCCCTTTTAAATCCCCTGGAATTCATTTCAGATGGAGTGGAATGGGCTTGCAAGAATCACAGGAGGTGCAACAACAATGGCTGTTTGCCTCTTTGCCTGTACCTTTGGAATCAGAAGCTGTAATCAGTGATCAGAGTATGTTACCTCAGGTATATTCTGCCAGCGCAATTGTTGTCTAGGTGGGGAGCTGACTCCTGGTGCTTCTTGCTCCATTTCTTTCCAGAATGCTCTTCTAAATTATTTTTACATTACCCTCAAAATCATAATATAGTATTTAAGTTGTCAAAGATAAGCAAAGCTAGACCCTAGTTAAAGTGGTAAGGACACGTTTTAATCAGTAATATATTTTTGCAATAGAAAAGAGTTCATTGAGAATTGGACTCCACTTAGGTTTGTACAAAAGTCATTGGATGATTTAACGGAGAGGGAGGGTGGTTAGAGGGAGGGAGGGGACCTGGAGAGAATGAAAACTTACAGGAAGGGCAGGGGATGTTGTTCACGTGAAATCCATCTGGGTTTGGTAACTGGTGCTTATCAAAGTTAGGCTCTTACCCTTCCCCAGAGGCTGGAAGACAGGGCCCCTATCTTAGGGTGCTGGCTGGCACAAACAGCAAATTCTTTTGGTAGACTCAAGTTTTCTCATGCAGGCACTTAAAGGGAGCCTGGGGTCAGCCTAGGGATGTAGCCTTGAACTGTAAGAACTATGTTAGTGTTCAAGTGTTCTATGTCAGTGTTGAGGCTTAGTTGGGAAGAGGGCTTGGAGGAGCCTGGCCAGAATTTGGTCAAGGACAGAATCTTTGTCACAGTAAAAAGTGAAAACTACAGATAGAACTAAAGCTCCCTGATTATCATTCTGAACCTTAGTTCTTTCTTGCTTCTCTGAATTAATCTTCTCCCTGTTATTGGGTTAGATGAGCTTTTGTTTTTCTTCCAATTTTGAAGCACTTAACATGTGTGTGTGTATTCATAGGAAATATATATGTGTGTTTGTTTTAACAAAACTGTGTCTATTGGTTCCACTGAACAAGATGTTGTGAGGGTCTTTCCATTAGGGTACTATTCTTTTTGATTCAAGCATAGTAGTCTATAGTGTGAATATCCATAGTCATCTAGTCTCCTACTGAGAGATGTTTGGGTTGTTTCCAATTTCTTTTGAAATTGCAATAAACTGGATGGCAATAAACATCCTTGTGAATGCCTCTGTGAAGTACTTCTTGAACAAAGAGATGGAAAGGTGGAATTACTGAGTCCTTGAACATGCATTTAAAAATTTAATAGATGCCACCAAATTGCCTTTTTAGAGCGGCCCAACACACTTACACTCCCACCACGTGGATAAGAGTGTTTGCTCTTCATATGTTCTCAGCACTGAATGGAATCTAACTTCCTAACGGTTACTCACCTGCTGGGTTAAAACATTCTTTTGTCTGGTTTTTTTCCACTGGACATCTGTATTTTCTTTTCCGGGATGTGGCCCAGATCCTCAGATATTAAAATGACTTCTGATTGAATTCTGTATTGCTCCTATGGCTTTGGTTGTAGGGTTTCAGGCCACATCATGATAAGGGCAGGATGGAGACAGGGAAGAGCAAGGGGCAGAGGGAGTGAGGGGAACAAGTTTTCACCTCCCTCTCCTGCAGCTGGGACTGAAAATAAGGAGAGGCTGTGAGAGTCAGTCCCAGACTCCAGAGTCCAAGATCTTGACCAAGTATATTCCCCATCCAGTTTTGCTGGTTCTTGGTGGGAGGCAGGGAAGGGGAAAGGCAGGGTCCTAGGAACTGCTCTGAGTGGGCTGGGTAAGCTGGGGGTTGGGCCACCAGCAGCTCTCCCCTTCTGACACCTCCTGGGCTAGTCTTATCTTCTTGATATCTTCCCTTCCCCCAGCAATGAAGTCAGCTACCTGGAGAAGGGCGGGGGGAGAGGAATGAGGTGGGCAGTGCCGAAGTGAGCCTATGCTTAGCCTCCACATCCAGCAGGGTACATAACCATGACTTTCAGTTCCAGCTGGGTGCTGCTCTGTGCAAAGGAGCTGCCTCCCATAGCTGCCCCCAGTTCTGGCTCCTGCTCTGCCTGCTGCACCAGACCCATGCAGCCACTCAGGCAGGCTTCGGGGCTTCCTCTGGACACTCAGGGCCTCCCCAGGGGCCAGAGGTGAGGGGGGCAGGTGGGAAAAGGACTGGAGAGAACCTCTTGATATTCCAGGGCAGGGGTGTGTGGGGAAGTGGCTCTAAGCCTAAGGAGACTAACAGAGGGATTCCTCAGAGCTTTGTGTGCAGGGGGCATTGAGGAGTGGGAGGAGGAAGGAAGCTGGGTCTAGCTGGTGCTACTCTCCATCCAGGACCAGGCAGGTCGCAGGGGTTGGTGCATGCACTGGGAGGGTAGGCATAACCTCTTTCTGGAATAGTATTCTTCCCACTTTGATTTGGTTTACTGAGCCCCCACATCTCTTCTATCCTTCCCCTCACCAGCCCCAGTGCTCCTCTCTGGACTCTTCCTTTGCTTCCAGTGGTGCTTTCTCCATGACAGCCTTGCCTCTCACCTGGGATTGTCTCCTCTCTCTGGGGATGTCTCTGCCTTTGGTCTCTGTCTCCTCCTCCAGCTCTGCCCCTCTCTCCCATCCATCATCCAGTCGGTGTTTCTTCTGGGCACAGCTGTCATTGGCGGGGCTGGGCTGGGGAGGGATACTGATTGCTCCCAAAGGGTATGTATGTACCAACCAGTGTGAGGTTCAGGGCCTTCTCTCTTCTATCCTTTAGGAATCCCACAATTCTTCAGTATTTCCCATCCCTCTGTCTCCTGGCATCTGCTCCTGAACCCTAGTCTTAGACCTTCCTAACCTAGAGGCCCACAGACCACCCTCTCACTTACTTCTAGGACTCCCTCCTGGTTCTAGAGGCTCCAACTCCCATAATCCTCAGTCCCATCTCCTGAGACACCCAGATAGACTGAGAAGTGAAACCCCAGCTCTCAGAACAAAGATGTACTAGGTCCAAGGTGAAGAGAAGGCTAATGCTGAGTGGACAGGAAGTCTGGGCATTTACTGCCTGCACTGTTGTGGCTGCAGAAGTCTCCCCACCACTCACCCCCAGCATTATGAGATCTCTGACCCTCACTCTTACCCCTTGTAAAATGGGGTTGATGATATGTATAGAGTGAGGGGTTTATGTTTGTAAACTAATTAACCCAGGGGCCAAAGTAAAGTGGGTGATAGAAAATATGTCTGTTTTTGTTGACACTGTAAAATTTTCAGATTTTTGGGACTCATGCCTATCTGCTCAATTATCACTTTCTGGAAGTTTCCTTCTCTGTTCAGCCTATTAGTATGGTCCTCTCTCCCTGTCCTTCAGTATCAATAAAGTCTGAGCCTCAGTCTCTGGTTTTCCCTTTGCAGCTCTCTATGTAGATTTCCCCTCTCTGACCCAATGGCTCCGGTGTCTATGATGTGTCCCCACCCCCAGCCCAGGCTTGGTTGGGCTCCCTTGGAAGAAGAGAGTCAGCCCAGACAGCAGTGTGTCATAGGGAGAAGGGAAGCAAGATCCAAAGGGTAGGGACTATGGGCAGCAGGTGGGGGAAGAGGAAGGAACAGAGTAAGGGAAACATGTATGTGTAGAGTAAGGGGTGGGGTGGAAGGACCCTCAGCTGGACCTGCATGCTTAGCACAGCCATCCCAGGCTAGAAAGTTCTGACTCAGAAGAAGAGAGCAAGAGACTGAGGGCACCCCTTTCAGAACCTCAAAGACCCTAGCCCCAAACTGCATCTGATGCAGGCATTAGCAATGGAACTTCCTACCTTCTGTAATATGTATCTGGAAAATGCGGCAGTAAATAGCTTACATGGTATTTAGATTGACAACCTGCAAATGAATCCCTCTGTTCTATTATCAATTCGGGCACTTGCCCCATGGCTGCATCCACTTCCACTGAGCCTTTCCCCAGAGCAGAAACAGCTCACACTGCTCTCAGCAACTACCCATACTCCAAAGGGACAGCAAGGTGGCCACTCAGTGTCCCCAGCAGGACCTCTACAGCTGCCAACAATAGGGAATGCACACTTACAACTTCCACCACCTCCCCCTGTTTTAAACCTATTTCTGAGGCAGTGCTCAAAACTACAACCAAGCCCCACACCTCAGCTATTCCAGTGTCCCAGTTTGTCATCGAGACTGAAACCACTCCACCTGTCCTCATTGTCTACATGAACACCATAAAGTGCATCAATCCCACAAGCCTTATAATAACTACTGCTTACCCCACCACCACCTGCATGGCCCAGCTTCCACCAAGAGACACCTCTCCTCCCACGATCACCACCACTCTGGGAAAGACTCCCACAACCGTGGCCCTACTCTCTTCCTCTGTTCCAACCATGCACACAACCTTCCATATGCCCAAATCCTCGACAACTGGTAACACAAACAGGATTAGCCTGACCACAGGAAGCATTCCCACAACCAGGTCTTTTATCCCAATAATCACTTCTACCTCTATTGCCCCTCCTCTAACTGCCACGAATATCTTGGCAACAATATCTGATCACAACTCTTCACCTATTGCTAGTAGCATCTTGATTACCTCCACAACTTCACTTCCTAACACTACCGAGACCTTTAAAACAGCAACTGCCACCACTCATGATCCCACATCAACCAGTACATTAATAGCACCTACAACACAAAGTGTATCTGCTTCTACTGAAGTCACCACTACACTAAGTACACCAACAACAATTGCTTTGAAAACAATGAGCTCCATGGAAAGGAAGCTTACTCTGATGAGTGACACTGGCAGGAAACTCTCATGACAAGAACTACTTCAACTTCTTCAAGCATGTCCTCAATCACTCCAACAAACACAATTGTTTCCACCACATCTACCACTTCTGAAACCACCCTGGAGCCCACTACCACCAATATTTACATGACATTCACAGTCACAGAACCATACTTCTCCACTGCAGCCTCTACACACACGGGCAAGACAACCATCATACCTTCTCATGCCACAACCGCCTGGAAAACCACACTTATTCTTACAAAGGACATTTCCACAATATCTTTCATGACAAAAACTACTTCTTCGCCCACGATCACATCATTAGTTACTCCCAGGAATACAGTCAATTCTCTAATATCAACCTCTTCTACTCCAGTGACCACCAATCCCTTGACATCAGCCATGAGTATGCATCTGTCTTTTCCATCTGCCTAATCCACAAAATCAGCCTCCAGTTGGACCACAAACATTACCCTTATATCCACCTTGATTATTACACTCCCTATAACCCACACCATGTCCACCCCTACATCTCCCACTAGTACTGGCACCATAGCTACAACTGAAATCACCACTCCCATCAACACTTCAACCATTGCCACCTTGAACACAGCCTCTTTTCCCACTTCCTCCACTCTAGAAACTGTCACTACTGCTACTACAATCTTGGTAACAACACTCACCCCTACAATACCACACAGTACTCCAGGTATCACTTCTTCAAACATCTACTCTATAGCATGCACAACCACATCAACAATAACCCCATCTTCTTCTACCACTGGTCCCAAGGTTAACTGTCACCATAAACTCGCCCTCTGTTAGTACAAGCATGCCTACCTCAACATTGACAACCATCACCCCCACATCTGGGGGGTACCAATGGCTCATTGATTACCATTACTGACCTTACCTCTACAATCACTGTCTCCAAAATGTCTGCAATCCCCACATACATCATCCCATCTTCTCTGGCTGCCCAAAATACAGACACAGCATCCAGTGTCATCACAACAGTGCCCACATGGTGTCTGTGCTCACAAGTACCCACAGCACTCCCCCTCCTACCCCTGATACAAACACTCCAGTTTGAGGGCTCATCTTCCATGTCTACCAGGAGTACTGGGACCACTCAGACAGACAGTACCACCTCAACTGCAATGAGCACAAATACATCACACTCATATGCTAAATCCACTCCGGCACCCACTACCACTGACACAACATCCCCGACCACAGACCACCCTCTTCTACTACATTTACTACATACACAGGCAAGATGACTATCACATCCTCTTATGCTGCATCCACCTGGAAAGCCACACTTACTCCTACTGGGAATGTTTGGATACAATCTCTCACCAAAGAGATTACTTCCCCTCTCAAAACCACCTCATCAGTTGCTCCCACGAATACAGTCAATTCTCCAACATTTACTGCTTCTACTTCAGTCACCGCCAATATCTTGACATCAGCCACGAGTATGCGTCTGTCTTCTCCACCTGCCTCAACCACAGAATCAGTCTCCTCTTTGACCACAAACACTACACTTTTGTCCATCTTGATTACTATATTCCCCATAGACACCATAGCCACAACTGAAATCACTACTCCCACAAACACTTCTATCTCTGTTACCACGATCACAGCCACTTCGCCCACTCCCTTTACCCCAGAAACAGCCATGACTGTTACTACAATGTTGGTAACAACACCCACCCCCACAACATCACACAGTACTTCTTGTGTTTCTCCCACACTCTCTCTACTCTGAGTACATCTACAAATGTGCTAACTACTTCTTTGGTTACTATTATTTCCTCTTCAACATCCACAACAATAATGTTCTCTTCTCTATCCTCCGCCAGTGTAAATTCAGTGCTCACAGCTACCACCAACTCTCTTTCTACATCCTCACCTCTCTCTGGTATGGAAAATACAGGGTCTTCTGTCACAGCTTTCACTACTCTTTTTTCATCTGAAACTACAAGAATTTCTCCAACCATGTATTCTCTAAAGACCTTTGCTACTGAAACAACCCCCACTTGTTTTATTTCTTCTACTACCCCATGTCCAGAATCTATATCAGTTACAATAGCACCTGCATCTCCCACGACTTCATGTATGGAAATGGGTCCAAGTAGTGAAGTTGCTTCTATGCCTACCATCCCAATGTCAGTGTTCACCTCTACTTCTGGGATGGCTACCTCTCCTAGTTCCACCAGCATGACAGCTGTGTTTCCTATGCATATGGACACTTCTACTTTTGCTCTGGAAACTTATCCTACCAACAGCAGAATGGATGTTCCTAGTTCTACCAGCACTGAGACTGTCCTCAGCTTTGAAAAGCTCTCAAAGACCCATCAGTAGAACCTGGATGAGCACCAGTTCTGTAACCAACCCACATATGTCTGGCTTCATGAGCCTCCCACTGATCATGAAACCAAGCTGCAGCTTTCCAACTGCCATGGTGAATTCAATCAAGTTGACTCACTCCACCCTACCCACCACTCAGACTCCAAAAACACTGGTAGTCACCCCTCAAACTACTGCCACCCTTATGTCACCCAGGTGAACTATGACCACTACTCACGTGACCACACAGTCTAGGTTGACCACCACCTCAGGTTGGCCCTCTTGCTTCCTTGTTCCGTCTTCTCTCTCCCCTAATAAATTTCTGTGTCAGCAAGGGCAAACCCTGTCCTGAACTTCCTTTTCTTACTGTGTTGCCCAGGCACCTGTGACAGTGGTGGCACCTGGATGCAGGGCCTATGCCACTGCCCCTTGGGGTTCTTTGGGGACCACTGTACTGTGAACTCCAGGAGATCAGGTGCCAGAATGGAGGTAAATGGGATGGCCTCAAGTGCCACTGCCTTAGCATCTTCTATGGCTCCGTTGCGAGTTTGTAGTGGAAGAGGTGGATCTGGGTGAGTTGCCAGAGCCCTGCCTTTTGCACTTTCTTCTGGGAGGTACCACTGGCTCTCCCTGGGCCCAGCCCTATGGTTGACATTTTGCCTAATTCCACCATCCTTTCCTTCTCTCCCATGCTTTCCTCTACCCCACATCATGCCTTCTTTCCACCTTTACCTCCAGGAGGTGGTTGGGCCACACTCCTTCCTGTGGTCTCCTCCCAGTCTGGGCTGCCTGGAGCTGTATTAACTTCTAATTGCTACTGTAACAAATTACCACAAGCTTCACAGCTGAGATAATGCAAATTAATTATCTGACAGTTTTATAGATTAGGAGTCTAACGTGGGTCTTCCTGAGCTGACATCAAGGTGTTGGCAGAGCTGTATTCTTTTCTGAAGCCTTAGGGGAGAATCCATTTCTTTGCCCTTTGCAGGTTCTGAACCCTCTCACATTCCTGGTCTCAAGGCTCCCCCTCTCCATCTTCAAAGCCAGCAGCACTGCATCTCTGTGCCTTTCTTCTATAGTCACATTTTCTTGTGACTGATTCTGACATCCTGCCTCTCTCTTCCACTGTTAAGGACTGTTGTGATTATGTTGAGCCCACCCAGTAATCCACGTTAATTTTCCCATTGTAGTCAGCTGATTAGCAATTTAAATCCTACCTACAATCCTTATTCCTCCTTGTCATGTAGCATAACATATCCAGATGTTCTGGGGGTTAAGACATAGGCATCTAAGACATAGGAGCCATTATTTTGCCAGACAAGGAGAGACCACAGGCCTTACTACTGTGGCTCCTTACCTCTAATATTTCCCTCACCTTGGCACAACTTATCCTAGAAATCTTATCTCCTTTCCTCTTACTGTTCATTCAGTCCTCAGGGAACATGGAGAGGCGTGATGGAAGGAACCTCTGGGCTGTGGTGGTGGGGGTGGTGGTGACCAGAACAGGGCATGCTGTGTGCAGATGTTGAAGTGGGCATGGAGGTTTCTGTTGACCAGGAGTTCTCCCCTGACCTCAATGACAACACTTCCAAGGCCTACAAGGATTTTAGTGACACCTTCCAGGATCAGGTGATGGGGAAGGGTAGGGAACTCAAGGGTCCTTCCCTGAAGCTGGGCTTGGGCATCTGGGTGCACTCAGGTCATGAGGTTTAGGTACAAGCCCAAGGATCTTGGCATTTCAGATGCAGAAGACTTCCCAGAATGTGCAGGGATTCAAGGATGTGGAGATCCTGTCCCTAAGGTAGGAGACTAATGGGGCTGCGGAGGCAGTGTTCGGTGGGGGAAAGGGGCACAAAGTAAAAATGGAGAAGCCATCCTTTCCTTTTGGAATCATCATATTTCAAAGAGAGAGGTGGAGGAAGGGCATAGGGGAACTAATCACTCCATGGGGGATTTTTTCGATCATTTTCTGTAGGAGAGATGCCACCCTCCTCTTTAAGCACGGTTGGAAGGAGAGACAATACATGGGACATGCAGGGAGGTGGCACACAAGGGTTTATGTGAAGCCTGGTGTCTGGACAGTAGCTGGTTTCTCTCTGGCTGGCACTCGGCCTGCTGAGTGGTCAGCACGAGTGAGGCCGAGTGCCCAGAAGGGCCTGGTTTGGTAATGGCTTGATGCAAGGCAAGAGAATGTCAACTATTCCTTGTCCCGCCTTCCAGGCTGACTGAGTCAGGGCCAATGGCAGGTCATGAAAATAGGTTGTCTGGAATCCCAACTCATCGCCTCTGCTTTCCTCTCACACCAGTCCACTTGTGGTTGGTCCTGGAGGTGCCCTTCTAAAGACCTATATGCCCCAGACCTGGGCACCCTGCAAGACACCCAACCTTCTTGATCCCCTCAGGAGTGGCAACATTGAGGTGCACTGTCTTGTCTTGCTGGAGTTGCCCTTTAGCCTCCAGCTGGAGAGAGAGTATGAGAAAGTGAAGACAGTCCTGAAAGAGGAGCTCCAGAATGTCAGCCACAACAGGGACAGCTGCCAGAGTGACCAGAGTGAGCCAAGGCCAGAGGGAGGGGTTGGGGTCAGAGCCACCAGCTTGGACAGGAGCCTCTGAGTTCAGGTGCCAGCCCTGGGGTAGATCTGTAGCCAACTGGGTCAAGGATGGGGTTAAGGAGGGGTTAGCCAGAACCTGGGTGCTGGGGAAGACTCCTGGAAAGTTCCGCTCCAAGTTTCCAGGATGGCTAAGGATCCTTGTTTATTTGGGAGAGATGAGAGAGGCAAGAATAGCCTTCTCCTGCAGTCCCTCTACGTCTTCCCCATAGTGACAGAGCCCTCTCTGCCCCTCCCCAGGCTTCCCTGCTCGGCTTCCCTGTCCCTGACCCTTTATTCATTTTTTTAAAAGTTGTTTTTGTATGTGTGAGTGTGTGGGGGTGGGGTGGGGAGAGAGAGTGAGAGTGAGAGAGAGAGAGTCTGTGAGCAAACAGGGGAGGCACAGAAAGAGGAAGACTGGGAATCCCAAGCAGGCTCGGCACTGTCAGCACAGAGCCCTGTGTGGAGTTCAATCTCATTAACTGTGAGATCATGACCTAAGCCCAGTTCAAGAGTCCGAGGCTTAACTGACTGAGCCACCCAGCCACCTCTGTTCCTGACTCTTTAACCTCTGTCAATTCCACCTGTGCCTGTGTCCCCGCAGCCCTGTGTTAAGCTTGACTCCATCAAGGTGACCAACACCACCAGGAAGGAGCTGACCCTGGCAGGTAAGGGTAGGCAGAGGGCTGAGTGGCCCCAGGAGGTCATGGCAATTCCACCGTGGACATTTGCCCATTGAAATTCCTGGGGAGAAGGGATGAACTTTCAGAAGGCAAGTGATGTGGTTCAGGGCAAGGCTGCCCTTTCCTAGTAACTTCCCACCTGAGGACCAGCAGGGAAGGTGAGAAGAGGGTGAGGGTCTTAGGGGCCTGCCCTCCCCTTATCTAATCCCAGAGTCTACTCCACGACACCCCACCCTCGGAAATGTAGTTTCCCCCATCTATTTTCAGAGTCGTTATAACCAGACCCCTGAGTAGAGTGGATGAGGTCCTTGTGTCTCTGCAACTTCCTTCTCCCCACCCCCACCCGCCCCGCCCCCAGCCATCAGTCGCCGCGCTACAGCCAAAGGCTATGAGGATTTATACTTCTTCTGGGTGGAGGACAACCATCTCCGGCCTCACCAAATGCACGTCGGGAGTGGATGGCGTCATCGGCTGTCACCAAGGCCAGTGCCTTGTGGACAGGAGTGGTCCTGCTCTCCGGTGACGCCCTTAGCACACGCGAGAGCCCCGCCCACAGCCCACCCCGCCGGTCTACCAGCCGGCAGCCAACCCGCGGCCCCGCCCCTCGCCCCCCACCCCGACCCCGGTGGGGCCCCGCCCAGCTGCCTGAACAGGAGGGAGCCAAGTACGCTAGCGGACTCGGCCTGGACGAGTGGTGAGGGTCTGTGGCCTGTGACCCCCTGCTCCAGCAGCTTCTCCACAGACGCACATTGGTTCTCGGGCCCGCGTTGCGAGGTGGGCAACTGAAGGGCACTGGTTGGGGACCTGACGGGGGCCACAGCTCTGCTGCTTGCTGCTGCCGGCGCTGAGCATCTTCGCTGCGCGCTCCAGCAACGCCAGTCAAGGGGGAGTCAGGTGAGCGCGTTGGGGGTGGGGGTGAGGGCGGCAAAGGGGTCCCCGCTGGGGCGGACGACAGGAAATGGTTCAAGATCTGGGATGAGGTCACGGTGGGGACTTTTTCAAACTTGGGCTCGGAGGACCGAGCCAACAGGTAAGTCCTGTCTCCCCGGGAAGGGGGCTTCCAGGGGCTTCCCTGGGCACCACTGCGGGCCTGGGGAGGACCCAACTACCTCCCTTGCCCAAGGCAGCCACAGACCTCCTGCTGGGAAGCTTGAGTCGCTGCTTCCCTGGGCACCCCCTGAAGGAGACGCAGGAGCCCACCTCCCAGGCCTTGCTTTCCCCACCCTTCCTTCCCTTCTCTTTTCCTGTCCCTTTTCTCCTCTTTCCTCCTGTTCTTTCCTCCCCTCCTCTTCTCTCTCTCTCTAAGCAAGGATGAAAACTTCCAGATGGCCTTGGAGGACATGGACATCAATGTGAGGATGAGGGTGCAAAGCAGGGATGGTAAGGAGCTCTCCCAGATCCAGGTCCAGAAGCCCTCCCTCCACCCGCCAGGGCCGGGGGCTGGGCTAGGACCAGGAGGCAGTGACCTTCCAGCCAGACTGAGCAGGGCTGCTTCCTGTTCTCACTCCTTCTTTCACACATGTCCTGTGGCAGGTGCACATCCAGAGACCTGAGGTGGCCTCGTCCTTGCTGTGAGCCCTGAGCCTCCCCCCTCCCCCCTGCCCCGGACTGTGAGAAGAAACCATCTGTACCGCATCCTTTTCGAGAGTGGGCCCAAGGACTCATGCAGCTCCGTCTCCTGGTCACTTTGGGCAAAATCCGACCAGCCCCCTGACCCTCATCCTTCTCCCAACTTGAGTGAAACCCACCCGCAGAGCCAGTTCAAACCCAGGCTCCTCCACTGTGGGACCTTGGGCAAATCAGTAATTTCTCTGAACCTGTAAAATGTGTATAGTGTGTTTGTGCTGATGCCTTGAGCAATTCTTGTGCAAACTAGATGTGCTCTGTCAGGTCTCTTTCCCAATGCACCTTCCTATGTCCCCACATGCTTCAGGGGTCTTGGAACCCAGTCCCTATTCTCCTGTGCATCTCTCTGCCTGCCCCCCGCTCCACCCCCCACCCCCCAGCCAGAATCACCCTCCCACCTGCTCCCTATGTAACTCCTTGCTGCACCCCTTGCTCCCATCCTTGAATCTCCCCGCTGGGAACCCACTTCTTGAATCACTCCATGCCCCCGCGCCCAGCCCAGAGTCTCCCCCAGTTTGTCCCTTCCCCCATCCTTATAACTTCAGCCCTAAATTCTTACCCCTATCCCAGTGCCCCAGGCCTATATCCCCCCTCCTCCCCCCACACCCAGTTCCCAGCTATGTACAGATGTCCTCTGCCTCTCAGGTTCCCCAGCTGCTGCTTCCCAGGCCCTGGTCCCCTATTCTGAGACTCCATTCCATCTCCCTCCCAAGGGTTCTTGTCCTCATTCCCCTGTCTCCCTGTCCCCTCCCCACCTTTCCCCTCCAGTCCCCTTTCCTCTCCCTGGCCTCACCTCCATCGCTGCAGTAATGTCAGGGGCCAGAAGTCCCCAGGCTTCTCGGCAAGAACGACTCCTCTGCAGACAGGAAGTCTGCCAGCCTCCAGTTCTCACATGTGAACACAATATAGCATTTCTTGTAAAAGAAGTTGCTCTGTGTCTTTCTGCTTCTTATCTCGTGGCACCTTCACTTGGAGAGCAGGGACTTTCGGAGGATATTTGGCAGGGCCTGGGAACACCGGTTTCCCCCAGCAAGCAAGGAAGGGGTCTACGGGCTGCCCTCAGGGCCATGAATTCTCTCCTAGAGATCAGGGCTCATTTTCTAAGGGAGTAGGTGGGGTGGGGGGCTTTAGATCAGCAGCAGGTGGGGGCCTGTAGGGTTTGTCCTCTGTGCCCTTCCCCCCTTGACATAGGAAGGTCAGGGCTGGGTCAGGGGGGTGGGAGGCCCAGGCTAGGTCAGCTGCCATTTGCACTGGTGGGTAAATCTGGGTGTCCCCAAAGACCTTGAGCTTCCCCAAGCCTGGTGGCAGACACACTCATGCCAGGGCCTGCCATGCTTTGTCTTGGGCCCTTTCGTTCCCACTACTGTGGGTAGTTGGACTGGAGCTGAGGGTACTTGGGGCTGACAGAATGAGGTTCTTTGGGTGGTGGTCCCAGGCCCAACGAGGAAAGGCATTGGAAATTTGGAAAGGGCCAGCTTGAGGTGGATGATGGGGAAGGAAGGCTAGAAGAAAGAGGGGCTTCTCAGGGGTGGAGTACAGTGTCCTTCACTCAGCATGGCCTGTGTCACTCCTCCCTCCATAGTTACCCTCTCCCTGGCATTTCTTGGCCCCCGCCCCTGGGTAACCGTCATACACTCTTCGCACGCCTCTGGCTTCCGGTCCCTCCCTCTCGTCCTGCCCCACCCATGACTCTGGCTTCCACTGGAGAGACCCTGGCTGTGGGCGGTCAGCTTCCCTGGAGTTAGAGGGGAGGTTTGACAGGCTGCCCTTTGGCCAACTCCCTGTGGTCACTACACACCGTCCGCCCAGCCCCATCACCGCACCCCTACTCTGGGCCAGGCGCTGAGTTTCCCGAAGCCAAAGGTCTCCGGGGTCCTTTATAAAGCTGGTCCCTCCCTGGGAGCTCTCATTTCTTGGTCCCTCCTGATGAGGGAAGACCCTGCATCCAAGGCTTCATCGGGAAATGCTGGTGATCTGGATCCTGACACTGGGTCTCTGGCTCTGGGTACCTGCCCCAGCAGCACCGGGTGAGTGAGACCTGGGCTGGTACTCCCTGGGGGGCCAATGCACGCTGGCCTCAGGCCAGGCTCAGGTGGCTGGCTTCCGCCTTTTCCTTCACTCCCTTTGCAGGGGACGGAGCTGTCTAAGAGCTGGACACTCAGGCTGTGACCTCATCCTACCTTTGGGAGTGCTAACGGGGTCACCCTGGAGATGGTGCGGGTCCAGAGCAAGGGGCATGGACTGTGTTGTTTAGTTGATGACCTATACCAAGCTCCTGGCCCAGAGGCTGAGAGGGGGCTGGCATCCCCCAGCCTCCCCTCTCCAGCCTTTTCCCCTGGGGGAACGGGGACTTTTTCTTCACCTAGACGGTGGCCTTGCCTGCCTTTATCCTGTGGGTTACATTTGCCCAACAGGCAGGGTCTTTCCAAAGAAACACTGCCAGCCCTGGGGGAGGGAAGGATGCAGCATCCAGCAGCTTCTTCCTTGTGTGGGGAGAGCTCAGGGGAGCCTGGGAAAGCCCCTCTAGCTAGAAATGGCTGGAGGGCTGAGGGGGAGACACAGGCTCTGGGGTCCTTGTTGAGCCTGTTGTAGCCCTTTCTCTGGGAAGAAACTGATTTCAAGCTGATTTCCTGTGAGGTTCCATAGCAGACTTTCTGATGCCCCCACCCCAGAGACCAGGAGGAACCAGAGGGAAGGGGTGGGCAGGACAGACGGTGGGGTGAAGAGTGCTGGGGGAGTGAGCCCCAGGCTCCAGGTAGAAGAGGGGGCTTTTGAGTTGAAGGCCCTGTAGGGTTGTGGGGAGGGGTGGCGAATGGGCAGAGGGAGATGGGGAAGAGAGTCTTTGGTGCCCTGTAGGGCAGCAGTGAGGTAAGCCACGCAGGGAGTTCTGAGGCTCCCCTCAAGAACACGGGCCCTTAGGTGCCAACTCAGCCCATCACCATGCCCTCACGTACCTGCTTCTCCCCTGCCCAGACACATTCGGGGCCCAGAAGCACAGCCTGGGAGTTCTGATGGGAAAGGATGAAAGGCTGGGAGTGTGAACTTTGTGGATTTCAGGGCACTAAGAAAGTACATTAATTATAGCTATATTAGCTTTTTAAAAATGTGTATTTTAAAAACGTGTATTTGTTTTTGAGAGACAGAGAGAGAGAGACAGAGTGTGAGCAGAGGAGGGGCAGAGAGGGAGACACAGAATCTGAAGCAGGCTCCAGGCTCTGAGCTCTCAGCACAGAGCCTGATGCAGGGGTCGAACCCACAAACCGCCAGATCATGACCTGAGCTGAAGGCGGATGCTTACCCTACTGAGCCACTTAGGTGCCCCTATATTAGCTTTTAAAAAATGTTTATTTATTTATTTTGAGAGAGAGCCCCCCCCTCCCCCAAGCGAGCAGGGCACAGAGAGAAGGAGAGAGAGAATCCCAAGCAGGCTCCGTGTTGTCAGTGCGGAGGCTGACACTGGCCTCAACCCCATGAATCATGAGATCATGGCTGAGCTGAAATCAAGAATCAGACGCTTAGCCAGCTGAGCCACCCAGGCGTCCCATAGATATATTAGCATTAAGGTAAAATCCAGAGAATAGGAAGCTATGAGTGGGGTCACCCTTAGAAGGGTCCCTTCCTGTCCCTGCTCCCCAGGCAGAGCCCGGGTCTCTCTGGTCAGGCCTTTGGAGGAGAAAGGTGGCAGTGATGATGACAATGGAAGGATCCAACAGTCAGCAGGTACGATGTCTCTGTGCACCTTGCGGTGAGTTAGAGATAATCAGTACAAGCAGAGACCCCTTTTCCTAAGGCGCTCTATATTGTGTGGAAAAGATAACACTGATTAAGTGCAGAGAGCTGTCAGGAGTGGAGAGATCAGGCAAATAGAGCCATTCCAGAAGACTCCAGAAGGTCTGATAATACCCAGAGCCCCCTACCCCCACCCCTACTCCTTGCCTCCCACCCACAGAGGGCTGTGCTATTCACAAAGTCATTTCACAACAGGTAACTCATATCATATCTCTCTCACAAGGAAGATTGTGAAAGGAAGTGAAGGCAGACAGTGATTGAGGCTCAGAGAGGGTGAGTGATATATCTGGGGCCACACAGCAAATTATGCCACCCATTTGACAGAAAGTTTGTACTGCTCTGTCCCTGCACTGGAGGACCTCAGTCCTCTGGAACCCTCGCCCTTGCCCCATCCCTCACTTGTATTCTGAGCGGGGTTCAGATGTCAGGTCAGACTCTGGCTGGCACTTATAGTTTTCTTTCTTTCTTTTTCTTTATTTTGGGGAGAGCACAAACCAGGGAGGGGCAGAGAGAGGGAGACAGAGGATTGGAAGTGGACTCTGCACTGACAGGCTGACAGCAGTGACCCTGAGGTGGGGCTCGAACTCATGAACCACAAGATTGTGACCTGAGCTGAAGTCAGACACTCAACTAGTTGAGCCACTCAGGCGCCCATATCATTTCTTTCTAATCTGCCCTCTCCTCTGGGTTCTCCAATTCACTGTGAGGACTGATGAGGTTTTGGACAAGCAAACAGTAGGGAGAAGGAATGTGAACCTGAGAAGGTAGGAAAAACACGGGGGCAGAACTGTGCAGGGGATGTGTGTGTAGGAATGTCCCAAAGGTGAGGGGGCGTGTGCTGGTGGGCATGGTGGGGAAAGTGAGGGAGCATACCTAGGTGACCAAGGCATTCAAGCCTGATAGAAGCTTTTATTTTTTAAGTTTATTTATTTTTTTAAAATGTTTTTTATTTATTTTTGAGACAGAGAGAGACAGAGCATGAGAGGGGGAGGGGCAGAGAGAGAAGGAGACAGAACCAGAAGCAGGCTCCAGGCTCTGAACTAGCTGTCAGCACAGAGCCTGACATGGGGCTCGAACCCACAAACGTGAGATCTGTCCTGAGCCAAAGCCGGAGGCTTAACTGACTGAGCCACCCAGGTGCCCCTATATTTTAAGTTTAAAAAAAATTTTTTTAAATTTATATTTGAGAGAAAGAGAGAGAGACAGTGTGAGCAGGGGAGGGTCAGAGAGAGGGGGAGACACAGAATCTGAAGACAGGCTCCAGGCTCTGAGCTAGCTGTCAGCACAGAGCCTGATTCAGGGCTCGAACCCATGAACCGTGAGATCATGACCTGAGCCGAAGTCGGATGCTTAACTGACTGAGCCACCCAGGCACCCCTGATAGAAGCTTTTAGACACCAGAGGACCTCTGTGGACTGAGCAGGAGTGGGTGGCCTGTCAGGGAAGACCACCACGCCTGGCAGGGCTCCAGCTGGGAGCCCAACTTTGGCTGATGATGGGCTGTGGGGGGCCCCAGGATAGACTGTCCGAGAGGCAGGATCCTCTGGTGCTTGACAGTGGTCTGTCTGGCAATCCTGTTGCATTTGAGGGGACCATGGAGCTTCTGGGTGTAGTTGTCCTAAAGGCCCGGAGCTCGGGGGAGGGTGTGAATAGGGCACAGTATTGAATTCTCCATTCTCCATGGGCTATAGGGGCCACAGAGACCGGACAATGCTGTGAATCGACATGAGGATTGGAAGCCTGTGTCCTGTTTTGTGTACATGAAGTTCTAAAGTGTTCACGGGAAGGGGGGCGGAGGGGAGTTTCTCGGGCTGGCCAGGGGACAGGGCAGAAGTATCTGTCCTGAAGGGGCTGGGGCTGGGGCCTGAGGGGTCAGAGCTCTGTGACCTAGAAAGATGAAGGAGGAAGTAGAAGCGCCCAAGAACAAAATCGAAGCTGACAACGGATTTGTTCACAATAGACAAAGGGACAACCTTTGAAACTTGTGTAGTGTAAATTTAGAGCAATTAAAAGGAAGTGCTGTTTTACCTGGAAGGTAATAAACTTACTCACTGAGCAAACACAGGAGGCATGGCTCTGCCTGGGCAGCTACGGGGTTGTCTGGACGAGGCAGGATGAATAAGCCAGTTTACAGTCATGTTTATTAGACGGTGCTATGGAAACAGCACAGAGAGGACTGCCACCCAAGCCCCGTGGTGCTGGAGCTCAGAGAGGGGCTGTGACCGAGGAACGCTGGTGGGGGTCTCAGAGGCAGCTTCTATCTGGGGGCCAATCTCGGAGGCCGCATGGAGAGGTGGCATTGAATTTGGTAGCTATTGAGCAGTAGGACCAGAAGGAAGCATTAACACTCCTAGGCCTTAGATAAATTCAGAATTGACAAAGGCATACCTAACTATGGAGAGAATTGGAGTATGGATACAAAAATTCCTTGGGGTATGTCATATTGGGAGGCCGCACTGAGCATGGAGCCTGTGCATTATATTAATAGCCAAAGTTTCTGATGTTCACTGATGGTTCGTTATGTGCTAGACACCGTTCTAGATGCACGCAGAAATCTCTTGAATTCTTCTGACATCACTAGGACGAAGGTGCTCGTACTGATTTCTGTTTTATCCATGAGGAACTGGGGTGCAGAGATGTTTAATAACTCGTTCAAGGTTTCCTATCCGTCATGTGGAGGAGCCAGCATTGGAACCCCAAGCCATTTGGCTCCACAGCCCACATTTCTTACCACTTGCTCTAACTGGGGATGCCCATGCATGAAGATTTCCCAGATATACTGTCACATCACTGTAAACTGGGCGGCTTCAAGCACCAGCGATTTATTCTCTCATGGTTCTGGAAGCCAGAAGTCCAAAATAAGGTAGCTTCAGGGCCTGGTCCCTCCAAAGGCTCCAGAGAAGGATCCTGTCTTGCCTCCTCCAGTTTCTGGTGGCTCCTGGTGTTCTTGGCTCTGGTGGCATAACTCTGATCTCTGCCTCTGTCTTCAGGTGACCTTCTTCCCTGTGTGTGTACAGTCTTCTTCTCCCTTCTCTTCTAAGGATATGGGTATTTGGATTTAGGGTCAGCTTACAATCCAGGATGATCCAATCCTGAGATCCTTAACTTGATCACATCTGCAAAGACCTTCTTTCCAAATTAAGTCACATTCCCAGGGGGGTTCTGGGGTTAGGACTGCCACATACCTTTTGGGGCAATGGGGGACACAATTCAATCTGTTACACCATGCTCCCACAACAACCAGAGCAACTGCTCTGTCCTCAGGGAGGCTGTGGACAGGGGGTACGGTGGCACCTCCAGCTGGTGCTAGAAAGCCGGGTAGGTGCAGCAAGGAAGGGAGAGAGCGAGGGTGGCCTTGCCTGGCCTTAGTGTTGCTGCCACTCTGCCAGTGGGAATGGCCTTGCCAAAAAGGAGACAGGCCCAAACCACTGAGCTCATGCATGGGAGGGCTGAAAGTGCTTCTGGAGCTGGGTGGACAAAGCACATTCCAGTGGCCTCCATACTACTTCTCTTGTAGAATATTCTAGAGCAAGCAGTGTGGTCAGGGCAGGCATCATTCATCTCCATTTTCCAAGGGGAAATGGAGTTCAAAGAGGGTAACTGCACGAGGTCCTGCAACTGTGTAGTGGCTGATCCTGGAGGTACTCATGGGCCTCGCTCACACCCCCGCTTTCAAGGCTGCTCCTGTGGACCCCATCGGCTGAGTCCACCACAGGCACAAATGTATTTTGGTGGCAGGAGGAAACAGTCTCACATCTCAATGGTGGTCTTCAGACTTGCTTTCTAGGGCTTTTTCCCAAGAAGTCCACCAAATAAAAGACTTGGCCAGCCACCTGGCTGCCTTACTCCACTGCTTATCTTTTTAAGAAAATCTAAATACATGTAATGTGAAGAAGAAATAAAAACTATCAACAGGCCAGGAAAGTAGCAAATTTTGCTTGTTTGGTAGGAGAGCTAGGGTCTTTGATGGTGAGTGTGACTGCAACACAGGCAAGTATAGTTGACCCTTGAACAACACAGGGATTAGGGGCACTGACCACCATATAGTCAACAATCTACACGTTACTCTTGACTCTCCCAAATGTAACTACTCATAGCCTTACTGTTGACCAGAACCCTTATCGATAACATAAACAGTCAATTGACACATATTTTGGGTGTTATGTGTATTATATACCACATTTCTACGATAAAGTGAGCTAGAGAAAATAAAGTGTTATATTAAGAAAATCATAAGAGAAAAGACATTTACAGTGCTGTCCTGTAAAAGATCCGTGTGCAAATGGACCCACATGGTTCAAATCTGTGCTATTCAAGGGTCAGCTATGGATCATTTTTGCTTAGCATTTTGATGATGAGAATATGGGGAATCCCAGCTTGGGAATCATTAACTATGAGTGACTTTTCTGCATTTTCCAAGGTGTTGGATACATCTAACCTTTCATTTTTATGGCATATGTTTTAAATATGATAACATGGATGCATATTTGTTGTATATCATTGAGAAAACATAGGCAAACAAAAGGAAGAAAATTTTGCTGAACCTTACCACTCAGAGAAACATTGTGAGCATTTTCGTCTATTTCTGAGTATGTGTTTAGGTTTATTCTATTGGCAGTGTGTGATTTAATGGCCATCAATATTCCATTCTTTTTTATATAAAAATTTAATTTTTTTTTATTTTTGAGAGAGAGACACACACAGATTGTGAGTGGGGAAGGAGCAGAGAGAGAGGGAGACACAACATCTGAATCACGTTCCAGGCTCTGAGCTGTCAGCACAGAGCCTGACACGGGGCTTGAACTCACAAACTGTGAGATCATGACCTGAACTGAAGTCAGGTGCTTAATGAACTGAACCACACAGGCGCATCTCAATATTCTATTCTGTGGAAGATTATAGTCCTCCAACCAGTCTCTTATTCCTCTATTCTTGGACACTTTTAGCCTATTTTTCATTATAATAAATAATGATGTAATAAACATTCTTGTAAGAAAACTTTAAAAATCTGCATCAAGTTACTTTATTTTATTTTTTAAGGAAGTTATCCTCTCTCTCTCTCTTTTAAGTTTATTTATTTATTTTGAGAGAGAGAGAGAGAAAGTGTGGGTGGAGAGAGGAGGGAGGGAGAGAGAGACAGAGAGAGAGAATCCCAAGCAGGCTCTGCCCTGTCGGCTCCAAGTCTGACGTGGGGATAAGGGGTTTGAATTCATGAACTGTGTGATCATGACCTGAGTTGAAGTCAGATGCTTAACCTACTGAGCCACCCAGGCACCCAACGTTACTTTATTTTAGAATCAACATCTAGAAATGAATCCATTAAGAATGGTACAAATCTGCCGATAGTCCCTGGTGCCTATTTTCAAATTATTCTTTGTCAGCACCTGAGTGGCTCCGTCAGTTGAGTGTCCAACTCTTGATTTCAGCTCAGGTCATAATCCCATGGTTGTGGGATTAAGCCCTTGTTGGGCTCCACCCTGAGCATGGAGCCTGCTTGGGATCCTCTCTCTCTCTCTTTCCTTCTGCCCCTCCCCACTGTCTAAAAAAAAAAAAAAGTCCTTTGGAAGTATAACACCAAGTGAAGTCCACAGACATCCAACACCTGCTATCATTATCATTTACTATCGCAATTAAATGGGGGGGTCCAATTTGATGCGTAAACATAAACAGCATCTTGCTTTGTCTTCAATTTCTTTGGTGACTGGTAAAGTTTATTTACTTTTTTCTTCTTGTAGGTTGTTTGACCATTTGAAATTCTTTCTTTGGAGAATGGTTGTGATTTTCCTTTGTCTAGCTTCCTAGGGTAATATCTCTGACCTTGGAGGTTGCCTTTGGGAAGGACAACTTCACCTGCTCTGCCACATCCTTTGGGGGCACCATTGCCACCAGAATCCTGGGCTGGGAGGGATCTGATGGTCTTCACCTAGGGGACTGTTTCCTTGTCCCTCCCAGGAGTGAGTGAAGGCCTTGAGCACCGAGGGGGTTGCCCACCAAGAGGTGAGAGGTGCAGTAGAGCCTATACCTTGGGGATCCCTCGTAGACAGTGAACAGGAAGAGGAGGAGCAAGGAAAAGGATAATTAGGGTGAAGTGATGTCTTAGAACCTGAAGGATACGAGAGATTCCAGAAGGTGGGAGAGCAGCTAGGTGAGATGGACAGCGATTCAGGCACTCAGAGCTCATCAGTGTGCCCTGAGAGGCAGCTGTAGTAGAGATGTGGATGTTTTAAGGACAGATTGAATGGCAACTAATGGTAAATGGTATGAATCCAGGAATAAAGATGAAAGACAGTAGTATGTCCAAAGTCCATTTCAATGAGTGTCCTGGCTTTTGTTGGGGTCCTTGGGGGGCCTCCATGTCCCTGTCATGGCCTCACCAATCTCTGTGCCTCTACCCTTGTTGCCCCCTTCACTCTAGGGCTCTCTTCTTCTAAGGTACGGGTGGGACCATGGCCTTTTTGCTGGATATTGTTCACTCACTGCTGCTCAGCCAAGTCCAGAGGGAGCCTCATCTCTGCTTCACAAGCCCTTCCTCTGCCCCACCTCTCTCTCTTGGATGCTATCCTACTAGCTGGGTGAACTTGGAGAGAATTTAACCTTTGGAACTCTAGTTAATGTGTGAGACAGAAATAGTAATGCCTTCCTCACAGGATAGCATTATATAACATTAAAACATTAGGAAAAAGAGTCCAGTGGACTTTCCAGTAATCATTCACTGATTTACTTCAGAAGTGCTCATTGAACACCCGCTGTGGGTCAAACTGAACAGGACAGAAGTGTTCTCTGTGACTGAGGAGACTCTGCTATGGGTGGGAGTGAGGGTCAGAGGGTTGTGTAGGCAGTTCCCTACACAACCACCAAGTTCCAATTGTGTTAAGGCTAGTATGGGACTCTGATAGGTGGCCAATAAATGCCAGCCCTCCCCACCCCTATTCATTCCTTGTGATTCAGTTAGAGACACGATCATAAACTGCCTTTATGTGTCTTGTTTGACTTGTCACAATAAACAACAGTCTATTTTATAACTTAAAAAGTCCGGTAAATTTATAATGCCTAAATACATGAAACTCTTAAAGAAGGGGAATATAGCAGCCCAGATATTACTTTCTTTTTGAAGTCTTTCTTGATAAGAAAGGCAGAGGGGCTGTTCCCTCCCTCCTAACACCTCCTGCCATGGTCGCTTCCACCTCCATTATATGTGGACCTCTACTACCCCCACATTACCTTTGAGGGCCAGGACCCCAGCCTTCACTGATTGGCTGGCTACACTCAGAAGGGCTGGTTGGCTGGCTACCCCCA
Source organism: Suricata suricatta (assembly GCF_006229205.1). Taxonomy (NCBI): domain Eukaryota; kingdom Metazoa; phylum Chordata; class Mammalia; order Carnivora; family Herpestidae; genus Suricata; species Suricata suricatta. The sequence goes on along the minus strand of NC_043707.1, from coordinate 30,813,276 downwards.
GTGCCCAACATGGTTCTAGTGGTCACAAGGAACTGCTCCTTGGGAGAGAGCCTGGACAAGGGTGGGGCAGAGCTGAAAAGTGGCTTTCCCATGGGCACACAAGGCAGAGAGGCTGAAGACTACAATAGCCTCAACGTTAGATATAAAGGGGGCTTCAGAGGGGCGAGTGGAGGAGGTACCCTCAGAGGCCAGGAGGCCAATGGCCAGGGGTCAAGGGAAGGATGAGAGGAAAGAGAAAGTGGCTGTGAGGTCCTATAGCCATGCCTGGCTTTACTCTGAGCCTTGCCACCCTCTGCTTTGTGTTGACCAGAGCCCTTGAGTACTGTCTCTCTCTGATTCTCCTTATATCCATGACTCAAGGATGCCCCCACCTTGGCAGCCTCCCCAGCTCAGGCTCTCTGCTCCCAACATGCTGAATTAGGCAAAGCCTAACTTACAGGCAAGGGGATTGGGCAAAACAAACATATCTATTGACTTAAAAATAGCCAAGCAATCTTTTCAATCCTTTCTCATTAATGTCAAATTCCAAAAGCTTAGCCATTATTAGACCTTTGACCTGAACTCATCCACCAGTGACCTGATAGTGTTGTTCCTGAAATGGTGGTCTGCAAAACCAAGGATGTGAATGACCCATCATGACTAATTGTCCACTCTCCACTTACCCTGGTTTCCAGTCCTTGTCCAGCTCCTGACCTCTCCCGGTAACAGGGAGTGAAAATAGGGTATCTGGAATAGCAGAGGGTGGCTCTTCCCTGAAGGTCTCCATGGTCCTTTTTGCTAGTGACAAAGGCCCATCCTCACAAGAGGTGAGAAAGACACAGCTCCAAGGCATCTTCAGGGAAGGAGGAGGAACTGACAGGAGGGACAAAAGGCTGCTTGGACTGACTTTTCGAGGAAGTCTCCTTATACCATCCTATAGAATTCCTAATACTCCCTAACTTTATGGCACTATTGTCACAAAGATTTTTTCCATATTTGATCCTATTAATTGCATAGGCAGGACAAAGAGGAGCCATGATTATAGTCCCACCTTAAATAGGAGAATAGAGTCCTACAGGTGTAATCACATGTTCTAAGTGGTGAAGAGATGTCAGAATAAGATCTCCAGTCTGAGGGTGCATTCCTAGCACTCTCTTACTATTAGACAACTGTAGTTTGTTGCATGGGCTGTGGGACCAGGTAGGAAGAGTAGCTCACCTGGGCCACAGGGTGGCCAGGTAAAAGTGGCAGAGTGGCTAGCCCTTGAGTAAGTGTGTCTGGAGAGAAGGGACAGGCAGGGAGTGAATTATCCATGGTAATGTGCTTAACTCTCTTATGCCTCCTGGGTCTGTGAGAACTGTTAGGATAGAGTGTGTGTAGGGGGTCTTACATGTAAGAGATGGGGAAGAGAGACTTGTCAGACTAAGTATCAGCCAAGTGACTTAAGGTGACTGACTATGTGGTTTGCAAATCATAGAATGGGAGAAGCAAAAGGAATGTGCATGGGGCATTTGTGTGAGTAGAGTTGTCCTTTCAAATTGATGTCAGAGTTCCCAACTAAATCAGCGTGTCCCAGAGTGCTTAGGAGAGAATGTGTAGCCAATTTGGGGCAGAATATATGTATTTATGGAGGGTCAACAGGTTTGTCAAAATCCACAACCATACAAGTAATAATCCAAGTCATAAACCACAATCAACATCCAAAACCTTATCGAGTGACACCTTGGCCCTCTAGACAAACTAGTATATTTCAGAAGAGACAAAAGTTCTAGATAACCTTTGGTAAGGTATCCAAATATATGGGTTCCCCCTGATACTTCTTATAAGTTGGCCTTCAGCATCACAGGTTGACGAGCTATCCGGAACAGACTGTCACTAAACTCATTGACAAATTCACAACCAGAGCATCATCTATATATTTCTCAACCCACAGAGTCCTCAACCACCAACTCTCCCAGCAATGCATCCACAACGTATTCCAATTACATTTCTACCCTTTCAGCCACATCTGCTTCTGTGGAATCCACTGTCACTGCCGCTGTTTCAGAGTCATCAAATTCTACAGTCTCAACTAAGATTACAAGTTCTTCTAATTCCTTGAACCCCAGTGGAATTTCTCCCAAAACTGTGAGCAGCGGTCACAGCTTGACAACTTTAACTAACTACACAAGAACCTCTTATTGGTCCAAGTCTGCAGTTTTCTCAGACAGCACCATTACCAAAGATGATGGGCTTTCTGCTTCCACATCAAGGAATGATGAATCCATTACTACCAATGCTGATCACCAACAAACAACCACATTCTTTGCTGGGGGGTCCACGTTCTATACCTCCCCATCAGAGCTGTCCACACCAACATTTTCTACCACTCACACCTCCTACAGCCCAGATAATGCAAGTCCTGCCTCCCCATCCAGTCCCAGTGAGACCTCTGCCTCCACTGTGGTCACTGAAGGAACAGACCCCACTCTCACAGGTGAGACAACTGTCCACACCTCTGTGCCAGATTCATCTGAGCCTACAGTATCACCTGAGGTCTCTCATGCCACAGGCACTGGGAGTTCTGTAGTTCCATGGAGTCCTGGAGAGGCATCCACCAGCCGTGCTGTCTCAGGATCCACTGCCACTGGTGTCACCCAGATATCCACAGACCACAGCACCATGTCCGGTTCCTCTGATCCTACAGACTCTTCTCTAACCACTTTTACCCAGGGCGATGGAAGTCCTGCATCCACCTCAAGTCCCAGTGATGTCTTTTCTACTTCTAGTGGTTTTGGCCTAACCACCATGTCCTTTCCAGTGGCATCCACAGTCTCCATGGGAGTCTCTGATTCATCAGCTCCTACATTTCCACTAGACACCTCTCATACCACTGACAAGGCAAGTCCTTCATCCCCTCTGAGTACAGGTCAATCACCCACTGGCACTCAGGTCTCTGGACAAACAGCCATGACTTTCACTCAAGAGTCAAGCGCCTCCACACACATTTCAGATTTACCAACACCATCGGCTTCTTCTGAAACGTCCTATACCAAGGATGATGGAGTTGCCACATCCCCTTCAAGTCCTGACCAGCTGTCTTCCACCCCTGGGATTTCAGGAGAGGCAACCACAGGCCTGACTGAAGTGCCCTCTGTCGATACAGACACACCTAATGGGTCCGAACCCACCAGTACCTCTGACAGCACAGTTACCAAAAAGGATGGAAGTTCTGCTTCCACAGCAGGGTTTGATGAATCATTTACCACTCCTGGTGGTGGTCCAAACACAGGCACATCCTTCCCTCCAGGATCCCCTTCCTACACCACCACCTCAGATGTGTCTGCCCCAACAGTTTTGACTTGTTCTTCCTACAACACGGAGAAGACAAGTGCTGCTTCCCAGTCAAGCCCTAGTGATGAATTTACCACCAGTGTGCTCTCTGAACAGTCAGCCACGACACTCACAGGGAAACCAATAGTCCACACCATTTCTGATTTTTCTGAGTCAACAGCTTCTTCTGACAGCTCCCAAATCACCAACACTGGCAGTTCTGCAGCCCCATCAAGGCCCGGAGAATTCTCTACCAGCCCAGTTGTCTCAGGACCGACTGCAGCTACAGTCACCCATCAGTCCACAGAGCGCAGCACTGTGTCTGATTCTCCTCAATCTCCAGACTCATCAGCAACCACATATACCAAGGATAATGAAAGTCGTGTGTCTACATCAGGTCCCACTGAATCTTTAACTACTTCTGTTTCCAGACCATCATCCTCACAGACTGCTATGGAGTCAACTGTCTCTGGAAGCACCTTGGAGTCATCAGAATACACAACATCTTCCTCTAATACAGGTTCTTCAACTCCTTCAGGCCATGATGGATTTTACACCACTTCTCTGACCACTGGACACAGCACTACAACTTTTACTGGATTGCCCACTGTCTTTACAACTATGCCTGATTTTTCCAAAACGATCGTTTCTTCTGAAACCTCTTATACCAAGGATGCTGAAAGTGCAGTGTCTTCTTTCAGTCCTTCCCAGCTATCCAGCACACTCTCTGTCTCAGCACACACAACGACAATCCTGATGGAGGGATCTAGCATGGTTACAGGTACCCCTCACTCATCAAAACCTACAGTTGTCTCAGACAGCACCGTTACCAAAGATGATGGACTTTCTGCTTCCACATCAAGGACTGCTGATTCCTTTACTACAAATGCTGATCATGGACAAACAGCCACATCCTTTGTTGTGGATTCTACTTTCTCTACTTCCCCCTCAGAGCTATCCACAACATCTTCTACCCACTCTTCCTATCTTACAGATTCTGTTAAAACCACAAATTCATTAACACCCATCTTTACCAATGATGATGGAAGTACTGGATCAACATTGAGCTCTATCGAATCATTTACCAGTTCTCACAGTGATGTACAAATGACGGTGTCTTTTACTATGGAATCCTCAGTCTCCACAACTGACTCCAATATGTCAAATCCTACAGTTTCCCTCAGTACCTTCCTGACTACTGACAAAGGAAGTTCTTCACCTCCTTTTGGTCCTAGTGTATCCTCTACATCCAGTCAGTTATCTGGACCAACAGCCACAACAGTCTCCTTTACAGAAGAGAGAACTCTCTACACACACATTTCTGATATATCTACACCAACCAGTTCCTCTGAGACCACCTCTGTCCGCGATGAAGGAAGTTCTACATCCTTCTCAAGTTCTAACATATCGTCTACCACCCCTGCTGTCACAGCACAGACAATCACAGGCGTCACAGTGAAATCCACTCTCTATACAAGCACCCCTCATTTATCCAAATCTACAGATACTTTGGAGACTATTGTTACCAAAGACAATGGTATTTCTTCTTCCTCATTAAATCTCATTGAATCTGCTACCACTTCTGGTAGTGACGCACACTCAAGCACATCTTTTCCTCAAGGATCCACCTTCTATACAATCACCTCAGAGCTGCCCACACCATTATTTTCTACCCATCATTCTTACAGCACCGACAATGCAAGTCCTGCTTCTCCATCAATCCCCAGTGAACTCTCTACTCCCACTATGATCTCTGAACAAACTACTACAACTCTCGCAGAGGAGCCAACAATCCATGCCACCATTTCAGAATCATCTGAATCAACAGTTTCTTTCTATAGCCCCCATCCCACAGGCACTGGGAGTTCTGTTACCCCGTGGAGTCTTGGAGAGGCATCCACTAATCCAGTTGCCTCAGGAACAACTGTCAGTACAGTCCCCTTGAAACCCACAGGGCATAGCACCATCTCTGATTTTTCTCAACCCACATATTCATCTGCAACCACTTTCACCAAAGAGGATAGAAGTTCTATGTCCACATCAATACCCAGAGAATCTTTTACCACCTCTGGTGGTGATGCACAAACAACGTTTCATCCAAGATCCACATTCTATACAATAACCTCAAAGGTGTTCACACCAACACTTTCTTCCCCCTCTCCCTACAGCACAGACGAGGCAAGTCCTGCTTCCCCATCAAGCCCCAGTGACCTCTCTAACCCAACTGTACTCTCTGAACAAACCACCATGACTCTTACAGAGGAGCCAACTCTCTACACCAGTAGTTCTGATTCCCAATCTACTGTTTCCTCTGAAACCTCTTTTACCAGATTTGAAGGAAGTTCCTCTTCAGGCTCTGGTCAGCTCTCTATCACCACAGGCGTCTCACAACAGACATCTTCACGCCTAAGTGATGGGTCTACTGCCTATACACGCATCCCTGATTTGTCCAAAACTACTGTAACCTCAGACACCACTCTTTCTAAAGAGAACACTAGTTTTGCTGCTACTTCAAGTTCAGGTGAAACTTTTCCCACTACAGCTGGATATGAAAAAACACCCGCATCCTTTACTATGGAATCAACTGTCTCCACAATCCTCTCAGATTTGTCAAATCCAACAGTTCCACGTGATACCTTCTATACTACTGAGAATACAAGTCCTTCTTACCCATCTGGTCCTGGTGAATTAATTTCCACTGCTCCAGTCTCTGGGCAAACACCCATATCTTTTACTGAAGAATCCACCACCCACACAACCATATCTGATTTGTCCTACTCCACTGGTTCAGTGGTTACTTCCTCTACCACTGTCAGTGGAAGTTTTATTTCCACATCAAGCCCTGGTGAATTATCCACTACTACTTTGGTCTCTGGAAAAACAACAACAATTTTCATGGAAAAGCCAACCTTCTACACAGTTTCTGATTTGCTTAGTTCTACAGTTTCTGTTGACACCTCTCCTACCACTCATAGTGGGGGTCCTGCAGCCTCATCAGGTTCTGGCTCATTACCTTCCACTACCATCACAACCATCACTGAGGAATCCAGTGTCTTCACCACTGCCACTTATTCTTCCAACACAATGGATTCATCGGATGCCCCCAATACCACTGAAGATCCTAGTGCATTATCTTCATCAAGCCCCATCCATTCCTCTTCACCCCCAGCCTCTGGACAAATGCCCACCACCTTGGGTGAGAATTCCACTCTTTTCATCACCAGCAGTGAGTCTGCCAAACCAACGATTTCTACTTCAATCCCCTCTGCCACAAACAGCTCTAGTCCTGCATCCCCATCAGCTCTCACTCTTTCTTCTACAACTAGAGCCATCTCCAGACCAACAGCCACCACCCTCAGAGGAGAATCTACTGTTTTCCAAAGCAGCACAGGGTCACCAAACAGAACAATATCATCTGACACCTCCCAAACCACAGCTACTCATGCTTCTTCTTCAGCCTCAGCTATCACTGGCTTGTCCTTAAGGCCAGTCTCCGGCTCCTCTTCAGCCATTACAGTTTCCTCTGGTTTTTATCCTCTGTCCTCCACCTCACACGGCTCTACCCATGCTCCCGTTACTGGGTTCAGTACCTCTTCAACTCTCCATCCACGGTTCACTAGCACCCACAGAACTGTGAGGACGACCCAGTCTTCAGCTATTACACCAAGTAAGTATTTTTTTGTCACTCTGTGAACCTCTCTTGTCCATTTTCTCTCATCAACTAATCAGTTTTGACCTCTTTGTGGTATTGTTCCATCCTTTCTGGGCCTTACTGTTGTCAAAGCATGTCATCCACATGGATGGATGTTGTCTTTTCTTTGTAGGGCTCTTGCTTTCTTTGTTCATCTTCTTTCATATCTTGTTTCCATCTTCCCCATTGTCCCTCCTCATTGACCTCCTGGGGCTTGAGGTGGTGGCAGAGGGTCTCATTTTCCTCTTTCAGTGCAATGCCTAAATGATGGGACCTGGAATGGCAGCCAGTATTTTTTGTCCCTTGGGCTTCCATGGTGACTGCTATGAATTCTATCCCTTCACAGGCCAGTGCCAGAATGGGACCATTTGGAATGGAAAGGAGTGTGTCTGTGCCCAAGGCTTCTTTGGTTACCAGTGCACGTCACTTGTGGATTCCTTCTTCCTAGGTAATGAACTTTTCTGAGACCTTCAGATTATCCCCATACTCCTTAACCACTTAAATAGGAGGACAACACTGAAAGGATTATCTGTTGCCACTACTTCATTGTGTAGGTAGAGGAGAAAATATGACCTTTGCCTAGGCCCAAATGCAGGTAGGACATGAGCCTTTTGACTCCTCCCAGGTTCTTTTCACTGGCTCATTTGCACCTCTCGCCAGGATTTTTCTATCCCAACCCTTTCTGGAGTCTTCCACTTAGATTTGTCTGGGTCATGATCCTGGCCACTAGCTCCTTGTGGTGTTCAGAGACAAGGGCCAAAAATTTCAGTAACTCCTACTTGCCTGTTGAATTTCCATCCACTCTCCTTTCCACTTTCTCTGCCTCCATGAGACCAGGAGGAGGAGATTAATCTCAGAAGACATTACTGAGAGGTTGCTGTCTCATGCATAATGTGATCTGTTCCCACAGAAATCCCGGAAAAAGTCAATGCCACTTTAGGTGTGACAGTGAAGGTGACTAACTGGAATTTCACAAAAGATCTGAATAACATTTCCTCCCCAGAATACTGGAATTTCACTCAACTATTCAAGAGTCAGGTAAGTGTAGGGAAATTCCAGATTCTCCAAAGTGGATGTCCAGTGTCACTGGGGATACAGGGGCTCATTCTGACTGACTTTGGAGTTTCTCAGCTCATAGATCCCTTCAGTTTCCCAAGTCCTGAGAGGGGGTTCTCTGAGAGCCCCTTCCTTGAGCACCACCTCACTCACATCCTGGAGGAGGGAGCATCCTTATACTTTACCTTCCTTCTTCCTATGGGCTAATACATGGGTTTTTTGTGGGAAGGGAGCCCTGGGGCTGCCTCTGAGACAGGGAACAAGGGCTTCTGCATGCCCCAGACATGTATGAACTCAGCTGCCTCATTTCTTTCAGATGGATAAAGTTTACATGAGCAAAGACTTTCCCCAGTATAGAGGCGTGATCATTAAGAGACTGCTGTGAGTATGTGAGGGGTGCAGGAACCCCCTTCTCTCTGCTCTCTTGTCTTTTCCTGTCTTGAAGGAGTATCAGTACCCTGCTGGACCAGAGGGATCCCCAACCCACAGGCAACACCAGAAGGCTCTGAGCCATTCATTTATTCATTCATTCATCCTTTATCTATTCAAAAACTTGTATGGAAAGCCTACCCTGTGCTAGTCAGGGAATGCATTAGTCCTGGTCTTCATGGAGCAAAGAGTGGCAGAACACAGAAAAATGACTGTGCAATCTAGTTAGAGTTAATGGTAAGAGACACACAGGGTGCAATGGGAGAGGTCTCAAATGCAAACTGGGTAAGATGGAGGGAAATCTTTCTGGAATAAGTGACAGCTAAGCTGAAGCTTAAAGCATGAAGAGGAATGAGCCAGGTAAAGGGAATTGATGATGAGGAAACCAGAGGTGAGAGAGAGGAGGGCAGATTCTAGGAACATAAAGAATAGTTGCTGCTTAAGGGCAAAGGGGTCATGGTGGGAGAGGAGGTGGACAGATGACCCATACCAAGTTGCTTAGTCTTTACGTATCAGCAGTTTTGGCCCATGTGAGAAAACATCTGACTGGCACTACAGACAGCTTAATTTAGCTGCAAGACTGAGAATGGGTGGACAGGGGATGGAAACTATAGTGGCCTGGACCAGAGAGGTAACAATGCAGAAGAAAAATAGTCCAGCGTGAAAGATCTTTAAGAAACAGGACCAGCAGATCATGAGGATTTGATGGATGTTTGAAGAGAAGGAGGAATAACACCAGATTTCTGGGCTATTGGGAATGTGGGGTGCCCTTTGATAAGATGAGGAAGGTAGGGATGAGGAGGATGGGAAAGAAGATGAAGAGTGGCTGTGTGGAGTCTCAAGTGCCTGACCCAGACACATTGAATTGTTGAGTAATGGAACAGTGTGTGGTGGTCTGTAGCAGAGACTCTGGTGTTGGTTTCTTGGACAGAAGCTCTTAGAATCCCTGGAAGTAAGTCAGATGGCCTGGAAATGGTAACAACACAAGTGTGAACATTTCCCAGGAAAGAAGCATGGGAAGCACCAGCATCTAAGGGATAGACAGGAGAAGCAGAGCCCCCAAAGGACAGTGGAAGGAAGTAGACAGAAGGGAAGGTGGGCAGGGAGCCTGGAAGGTGTCTTGTTCCAGCAAGGAAAGAAGGAGATCCATACTGTCAAATGCCCATGGGGTTCCATGACTCAGCATCCTCTACCCCACCTTGATCCCCCTGCCCAGTACCAGTGCTTGTTTCCATCTCCATTTTGGCACAAGGTTTTCTTGGTTTAAGTACTCCTGGGTCCTGCTCCAGACTTCTCTGTCACAATGTCTGTGACTGGTGACAAACCTTGTCTCAAGATCTTTTAGTGACCCATTGGCCATCTAACAAGGAGCTTCTGGGTTGGAATCTTATATTTTTAAAGTGACCTCATGTTTCTTCATTTCTAAAAGCATGCTTTTTTGGTTTCCAAAATAAAATCCAACAACTTCCATTAAAAATTTTTATTTTATTTTATTACTGTTTTTATTTATTTTAGAGAGAGGCAGCATGAACAGGGGAACGTCAGAGAGAGGGGGAGACAGGCTAAAGGCTCTGAGCTAGCTGTCAGCACAGAGCCTGATGCGGGGCTTGAACCCATGAACCGTGAGATCATGACCTAGGCCAAAGTCAGACGCTTAACCAACTGAGCCACTCAGGCGCCCCTAAAAAATTTTAAAGTATTTTTTTATTGTGGTGAAATATCCATAACATAAAGTTTGCCATTAACCGTTAAATTAAGCATGTTAAGAGTATGGTTTAGTGTCATTAAGTACATTCACATTGTTGTACAACCAACATCATGGGCCATCTCAAAAACTTTTCCATCTTCCCAAACTAAAACTCTGAACCCTTTATTTTATTTTTTTTAAAGTTTATTTATTTATTTTGAGGAGGGCAGAGAGAGAGAGAGAATGAGAGAGAGAATGAGAGAGAATCCCAAGCTAGCATTGTGCTCTCAGCTTGGGGCTCCATCCCACAAACCAAACCATGAGATCATGACCTGAGCCAAACTCAAGAGCCAGAGGCCCAACTTACTGAGCCACTCAGGCACCCAACTCTGTGCCTTTTAAACAATAACTCTCAACGCCCCCTCATCTCACCTCAGACAACCCCCATTTTACTTTCTGTCTCTATGAATTGGATTACTCTAGGGACTTCATATTAGTATTCATGTAAATACTCATATGGTATTTGTCCTTTTGTGACTGGCTATTTCACTTAGCACAATGTCCTCAAGGTTCATCCACATTGTAGCAGGTGTCAAAATTTTCTTCTTTTGTAAGACTGAATAACATTTCATTTTACTGTGTACCACATTTTGTTTATCCATTCATCCATCAATGGACATTTACTTAGGTTGCTTCTTGTTAGCTCTAGTGAATAATGCTGCTACAAACATGGGTATATGAATATAACTTCAAATCCTTGCTTTTAATTTTTGGGGGATAAATACCCAGAAGTGGAATTGCTGGGTCATATGGTAATTCTATTTTTAATTTTTTGAGGAGCTGCCATACTGTTTTCCACAAAGGCTACACAATTTGACTCTCCCACCAACAATACACAAGGGTTCAATTCTACCATGTTTTCACCCAAGAGCTTCCACTTTTAAGAATGAATTTCACCCAATGGCATTTATTGTGATCACTGATATTTTGGGATCTTAGATCATTTTACTCTGCAGCTTCCCTCTAGGATGTTAACCTTTGGAGGGAAGAGTCTCTACTCTGTCCTGCCTCTGGGTCACATAGCTAATTGTTTTTCATCACCCCTATGGCTTTGTGGGGCCCACTTTCTGGGAGGGTGGGTGACACAGGATGACTGATGAATCACTAACTCCTGGTTCTAGCAATGGCAGTGTCGTGGTGGAACATGATGTCTTCATGGAAGCAAACTACACTTCTGAGTTTGAAAAACTGTTTGCAAACCTCTCTAAAATCATAAAGGTCAAAATTATGAATGAGACCAAAAGGCTACCTGGTGATTCTGAAGAGTGCAAAGGTATGCCCTCCTAAAACCCCTTGACCTTGGTGGGGAAAACATAGGGAGATCTCAGCTTCCTCTCCTTCCATATCTCTTCTCCTTTCTGGAACTCCAGAGATCTCCCTATAGGGATCCAGAAGGCAGGCCCCATTTTCCCAGACTCTGAAATGCCCCTGACATCTTCTTCCAGTCTCAGGCTCAAATTGTCACCGCCCCTAATGCCCCCATCTGATGTTGCTTAAGGGCCCCACTGCATTTAGGGATGGGCCACAACCATACTAGGGTAGAGGGCAGTGTTTCTGTTTTGTTCTTTTCCACCATGCTTAACAGCCTTCTCGCAGCTGTGCTTCAATGAGGAAGCCACCATCGTGAGCGAGAAGGTGACATTGGGCTTTGACCTGAAGGGTAAGTGTCTCTGCAGAGTGGTAGGTATTGGGGTGGGGGGCAGAGTGTGAGCAGTAAATGTGAGGGCTGGTGGCACTTTAAACCAGGCTGTCCACTCTCCACTGCCCCCCCCACCCCCCAGAACAATGCACTAGGAAGGCTGCAAAGGACTATGCTCAGTTCTACTTCGTGGATGAGCTGGATGGGAAGCTGGCCTGTGTGACCAATTGCACCTCAGGGACGAAGTCACAACTGAACTGTAATGAGGGAAAATGCCAGCTGCACCGAAGTGGTCCCCGCTGCCTGTGAGTGTCCAGCCTCTCTAAAGTCAGTGCCCAATCTCTCTAGTGGTAGGGCCACACCCCCCACCATAGTAATGGGGTAGGAGCAGGGGAGGGGAGGATGAAGAGGGAGTTGGGCACAGTCACAAGACATGTCCTTCCCCACCCATTTCTCTTCCTTCTACCCAGGTGTCCCTTCACCCCTCCACCCCCACCAGAGGAGGAGGTGGGCATTCCAGGACTGAGCAAGCCCCATCCTGGGAAAGTTCTAGTCACCAATTCCCAAATCTGTATCTATAGACCTCTAGCTCTCTCTTTCATTTTCTCTTCAATATCCCAGCCACAGTGCCATTATATCACCTCTAGGTATATATAGGTGGGGCACTAAGTTCAGGAGAGCATAAATTAAAGCATCAAGTATAAATATGGTGACAAGCCAGTCAAGGGGCCTGTTAGAGATTAGATGGGTGGACATCATGTGTCTGGGATGAGGCATCCAAAACTCAGATTCTGAATCCTGTTCTGCAATACTGAATCCTCACCTCCTCTCTGCCCCTTAGTCTTGGGAAGGCTCCTAAAATGGGTCCCTCCTAACCAGTGCCTGCCCTTCCTTGGGGGGAGATCCATTTCCTATGCTTTGGCACTGATTTCTTTTCTTTTGCGAGACTGGGTGTGAGGGATGTTGGTGGACTGGCTTGAGCTTGTGTGTGTCCCCAGATGCCCAACCTCGGACACGCACTGGTACTGGGGAGAGAGGTGTGCGTTGAGCACCAGCAAGAGCCTGGTGTACGGGAGCGTGGGGGCCGTGGGAGCAGTGCTGGTGGTCATGGTGGTGGTCCTGACCGTCTTGTTTGGCCGATCCCAGAGAAAACTGCACAGGTGAGCTTTTGGAGCCGGGCCCGGGGAAAGAGGATCACAAGACCCCAAGGCTCTCCTCCTTCCCCTCAGCATTTGGAAGCCTGCTGGAGACCCAGCCCCACTCAGCTCTGGTTAATAGCACAGGGCAGCCCACTGATCCGGTCTGATCTGTTTGGCAGAGAGATGTGACCAAACACTTGTGTCCTGAAATTGGATTATGTAATGATATTACCTCGTGTTATCACTTTGGCTGTCACAGAGCACCACTGGGGATGAGCTGTCCAGCATCGTTTTCCCAGCTGTAAAATGGGGGTAAATCTACCTGAGAAGGTTGAGGAGCAATGGGGCACAGCACCTCCAGCAGCCGAGGGAGTTGGTCTAATTCTAGTCCAGTGCTCCCATCTCACAGATAATGGAAATCCCTTGGAAGGGGGGAGGGGGGGGCAGGCTGTGGTGACATTTTGTTTTCTGCCACCACATTGGGGGCAGGCCCCTCCCTGACCCAGGGCTTGGCTGTGACAACACTTTCCAGATGCCAAAGGTCAGGGTCCTCTAGGCTCCCTCCTCCACCTCCCTGCTGCCAGCTGCTCAGGGCATTTCTGTTGGCAGGCAAGAATACAATATGTCTCAAGAGTGGCAAGAAGAAGATATTCCTGGCAGCTTCCGGAACACAGGCATCTGGGAAGGTACTTCTCACCAGAGACAAGGGTGGGGGCAAAGCCGGTGGGTGGAGAAAGGCCGAGAAGTCATCGCAGCCAGATACAGTGTGGCTGTGGATGCTCTGTGGGTCCTGCCAGCTGGTTTTTTATGTGCTGCGCCCTCAGGCTCAGCCAGCTTCTCTGCAGCAGCCCCCCCCATCCTGAGACCCCATGGGGTCCTTGCCAACTCTTGTCTTCTCTCTGCTCCTCCCCATGCCCATCCTTTCCCTCCCCCATGCCTTTGCAAGTACTGCACCACTGTCTGGAAGGTTCCCCTCACTGGGGGCTCTGCAAGCCCAATCCCACTCTGTCTCCAAGATCTGGTTCAAACGCTGCCCCTCCATGGAGCTTCCCATGGGAGCTCTTCTGATTCCCAGCTGCCATGGAAAACCGCCATGTCCCGTGGTCCACGGAGATGAAGGATCTCCCTGCCCCTGGTCAAGTCCTTCCCTCCCAGTTTCTCCTGACAGACACTGTGGAGGGGCTACAGGGATGGCAGAGAGCCGGATCCTGTCCCCAGAGACCACCCCCTGTGAGAGCCTCAGATGCACTCACAGTTAGTGGGAGAGCGTGGCGGTGCCCAGGGCTCCAGGGGCACAGAAATCTGCCCGGGCCAGCCAGGGCAGGGCAGGATCAGAAAAGGCTGCAGAGGGGCTGTCATCTGAGCCAGCCTGCAGGCTAGGGCAGTGCTGCGAGCTGGTGCGTAAGTCCTGTGCTTCCTGCTTCCGGGAACACAGATCCCACGGAGGTCGTGGAGATCTCTGTGGGCCGCAATGGAGGGACCCACTGGAGGGGCTTTTAAGGGAGGGGGGCCAGATATGCATTTCAAGCAGCTCACTCAGGAGGAATTGAAGGGGGCATCTTTAAAGTGGGGAAACCAAGGTAATGGCTCTGCTGTGATGCAGGTGAAGGGTGATGAGGCTGAGGTGGGACAGGGGGTTGGGAGGAGTGGATAGCAGAAATAATTTAGATGCCAGTGCGCTGGGCCAGGCTTGTTGCTCACAGGCTGGAGAAGGAAGCAGGCCCGGATGAGGGGACGGGCGCTGCCTGGTTGGGGGAGAGGCAGCAGGTAGGGACACACTGAGTACCGGGGCCGGTGGATGGGGGTACAGAGGCCCCACCAGCGCTGGTCTGTCTGAAGCCTGGGGAGAGGTCTCAGTCAGTGGGCAGCTGGGAGGCATCAGGAAGAATGCAGGTGTGGAAGAGAGCAGAGTGAGGGGCAGGGTCCTTGGGATGACCTTGAAGGAGACAGAGAGAAGAGTGGTTGTGGAAGTGCCTGGAGAGCCTGGAGCCCGTGGCTTGGAGGCCGAGGAGGGGGTGGTGTGCAGGACTGGGGAAATGGCAGCTGAAAACATGTCCACTTCAAGAGAAGATTCTGGGCACTGCTGGTTTCTGCCTGCTGTGGTTCCCGTGGCTGTGAGGCAGTGTGTGCCGGTGACCCTCGAGCAGTGCCTTCCTCCTGTTCCAATCTCACCCAAGTCACCCTTGAGCCTGCCCGTGGCCATGACTTTTGACCCCCAGGCGTGTAAAGGGGCTGTGTTTCTCCCGTGTCTTCCTGTCACACAGGGCCAACCCCCCAAGCTCACTTTCAGCCCCTCTTTCTGCAGATGAGAATCTGAAGGAGGACAGATTTGCCCTTGAAAACGTCTACAGCCACTTCCATCCGTCCCTGGAGAACGTTGACCCTACTGCAGAGGTGACTCAGGGGCCCGTCCCCAGCCAGGAGCTATTCCCTTCCCCCCAGCCCTGCCCCCAGCACCCTGGGGCTGCCTGGGGAGGGTGGGCACCCTTGATCTAGAGGCAGGTATTTCCACTAGGTATGGCCACTGCCGAAGGCCCCTGGGCCTCACTTCTTTTTTCCCACCCCCAGCTCCACATCCAGAGGCCCAGGGTCATGACAACTACTCAGTGAGTAAGACGGAGGCTCCCACCGCTCATCCAGATTTGGACAAGACAGTGGCAGACAGAGAGCCCACGACAGCACTTCTCCCCACCTCCCCTGTTGGTCAAAAGGAAACTGACGTCAGGGCCTGAGGTGGTCAGCTCAGAACTGGTGGGTTTGGTCCGGGCCCTGCTGTGAGCCCCACTCTGCTTCCTCGCTCTCCATCCAGGAGCCCAAGGGCTGCCCAGACATCCTGACATCTTTGTTTTCTCCAGCGACTCCCCACTCTGGAATTTCCCTCCCAATAAAAGAACTAGGCTTAAACTAGAGAACTGTGAGTGATTTCTTTCCCTCCCCCGCGGGGGCCTGGAGTTCCAGGGAGCCCTTCTTGGAGAGAGCACTCCTCCCAGGATTAGGTGCCAAATCTGGACATGCGACACCCAGCACTCTCAGCCCCTTCTTGTGACCACATGGAGAACGTGGAGCACGGAGCCCCTTGCCTGCTGTGGGCCAGGGCAGGATCAGGCCTGCCTCTGCCTGAGGTCACTGTGGCAGACGAGCCTTGGGTCAGACCTTGGGGGCCTCAGGTCCAGGGAGTGATGGGTGAGAGCCCACAAAAGGCGAAGGAGTGAGGATTTGATTCTGTTGACCCTGGCGTAGAGCAAGGTCACTCTGGATGGCCAGGGAAGCTTCTGCTCACCTGTGAGCTCACAGATAGATCTCAGGGCCCACAGATCAGAGAATGCAGCCATCCTGGAGCTGGGCACTGGCCTAGGTGTGGCCAGGACTTGCACCCCATGTCCTGGGTGGGGGGCACGAGGGCCAGTAATGAGAGCTTGAGAAGAAGAGAGGGGGAGTCTCCTTACCCAGGGGCTGGAGGGGATTGACCGGTGCCCCTCTCCTCTCCAGGGGTAGGAACCTCTCTCCAGGGGTCTTTTCGGTTCTCCCAGGCTACATCAGGGCCCTGTGCTGTCCTTCTACTGGGGCAACAAATCTGATGGCCTGTGAGCCTGGCAAGGGAGGGGCTCCCCTCTTTCTGCCCTTTGTCCTGAAATAAAATCCGCACCCCCAGTCAGGACAGGAGCTCACACACTGACTCAGGTGGGTTGGCCCCAGTTTTCCAATGTCTCAGCGATCAAAGGGCTCTGGGGCCCATTTATTACTGGGGTTCCTTGGCTGACACTCACTTTGTGCGTTCCTGAGAGGGTGAATAGCAGGTGCGCTGTCCTCGGAGCTCCAATGTCAAGACTGACGACCATAACGCTCTGCCTGCTGCCCCTTGTCCTTCAACTCCTGTCTTGCCAGGCTGCTGCTGGGCAGGGTGAGTGAATCCCCACCTCGCTTCTTCTCCTGGGTCTGCCCAGGCCCGAGGGAGGGCTGTTTCCTGGAGGGCACAGGTCGGGGTATCCTCTGCCTAGAGCTCAGCTCATGTCCCTTATCCTCTCCTTCTCTCCCCAGCTATATTTGGGAGAAGAGCCAGGGCCTTGGGGTGCATCCAAGTTAGCCTTTCTGAGCTTGCTTCCTCTCCAGAAAGAGAATAAGAACTTGGACTTGTCAGGGCTGCAGGGTTAGACTGAACACCCCTGCACGGTCCCTGGCTTATAGCAGATGCTCAACCAATGTTATGGTCTGTCCTTACCCTGAGATGTGCCCCTCCAACCCCAGGTCACCTCCCCCCCCAAACGTCCAGGCATTCCTTTCATAACAGAGACAAAAGCCTGAAGTCTCTGCTCTGACTCTTGTTCTGGCCATTTCTGTACTACACCAGCCCTGCTTTGTGCCCTGAGTATGTCCCAGTGCTGTCGGACATTACAGAACCAGGAAAGGTGCCACTGCTGTAGCCAAATGGGCACAAGATGGGGTTTTGGGAGCCCCAGATCCTAAAAATTCGGTGAAACAACTGTGCGCCATGAGGCAGCTCAGTTCATCTCTGGCCTCAGTGTCTTCCCCTAAAGGACAAGGGTTGGGCCCTCTAGGGGTTCCATGGCCAGGAGGACTGAGCTTGGGTTAGCAGAGGATGACAAGGGTTTCTGGTCTGACCTTTCAGGGGTTCCCTCTGCTACTCACTTGTCCCCAGAGAGAGAGGGAGGAGAAAAGGCAGAAACGAAACTGCGGGCCTCAGATTCTCACTCCCTTGAGACCTGCTCCTGGGATGGCTTGGGTGTGGTGGGAAGGGGTCGTGGAGGCAAAAGTGGGGGACTTATGCTGGTCCTTGTAGATGTCATTCAGACTGCCATGTCCTGGACTGTGTCTTGCTCTGAGCTCAAAACACCGGGGGCAGTGGGGGCTCCTGGTGCCCTGGCCCCAGGCCTTGGGCAGCTCTTCTTCAAAGAGGGAATGGGGTGGGGGAGAGGAAGAAAGTACCCGTAAATGTAATCTTGAGGCCTGGGACCCCCTTGGCCCAAACCCACACAAAGAAGGCAGGACGTTGTCTGGAGGTCTACCTGCGGGCTGACTGGCAAATGAAGAGGATGGAGGGAAGCAGGGGGGCCAAAATTTGCCCCCCCACCCCTGACAGGGTGGGGCAGTGGCTTGGCTTGGCCGTTTCACTGACCTGAACCATGCCATCACTTGGCACGGACTCCCAATGTGACGACACCCGGAACTGCCACCTTATTAGTACTGAGAATGACACCCTCTTCTCAGGCACTGTCTATGCGGTCCGGATTCTTAGTGACTTACCTCCAATAGTGGCATTTTAGGCACTATGATGGGCCGTAGGTGGGGAAGATGTTTCCAGCTCCTTCTCATTCTTCCACTCCTCTGCCCTCCCCTCTCTGTTCTCTGTTCCTTCTATCTGGCCCCTCCCTCCTCTTTCTCTCTCTCTCTCTCCCCCTTCTTCTTTTCCTCCTCCCCCTACCCCTTGGCCTCTCCCACATTCTGCACCCTGTGGCTCATTGCATCTCTCATCCTAGTCTCCCCTCTCAGTGAAATGGAGCCTTGAAGACTCTCTGGGATTCTGTGGTGCCCTCTCTGGGCCCGGCATCAGTTGGTAGAGCCCTGGCCAGACTTGAATGGCCTCTGACTCTCCCATGTGTCCTTTCTGGGGACCCAGAGCCACATGCCTTCTCAGGCTCCTGGGCTAGGGACGCCTGAGTGGGGCGTGGGCCTCGAGGAGGAACCTGGCAGCCTTCACCTGGCTATTCCCGACGGGCACCCTTTCTCCTGGCCTCCAGGCCCCTCCTTCCAGCACACCCCATTATATTGCTTGTCAGCAAAACACAATGTCCTGGGCCCAATCCAGCCTTGTCCATCCTTGGCAAGTGACTCTTACCTCCCATCTCTAGCACAGATGTGTCCAAGGCCTGGGTGCCCAGTCATCTCCTTTTGTCCTCTTGCCCCCTTCCCCTTCCCTTCCTGAGTGTTTTTGCCCCCCCCATGTCCTTACCACCCTCCTGCTGCCATCCTCTTCCTGAGGAAGTCACTCCAGAGGCTACCCTCCCCCTTGCCTCCATCAACAAAGCTGAGGAACCTTCCTGCGGTCACCACTGACTTCTTTCTCCTTGAACCCACTGCTACAACCACAGGTGACCAGACAGAGTTTCCCTTTCAGGGCCACCATAACAAATTAGCACAAACCGAGTGGCTTAGAACAATGGAATTTCTTGTCTCACAATTCTGGAGATCAAAAGTCCAAAACTGAGGTGTCGGCAGGGCCATGCTCCTTCTGAAGGTGGTGGGGAAGGAAAGATCTGTTCCGGGCCTCTCCCCTGGCAGCTGGTAGCTGTGGCAATCGACATTCCTTGGCTTGCAGGCATGTCACCATGATCTCGGCCTTCATCTCCCTGTGCGTACATCTCTGTGTCCAAACTTCCCTCCTTTTTTAAAAGTTTATTTACTTATTGAGAGAGAGAGAGAAGGAGAGACAGAGAGACACAGAGACACACAGAGAGAGAGAGAGAGAGAGAGAGAGAGAGAGAGAGAAGGAGGGAGGGAGGGAGGGAGGGAGAGAGAGAATCCCAAATAGTTTCTGTGCAGTCAGTATAGAGCCTGATGCAAGGTTTGAACCCATGAACTGTGAGATCATGACTCGAGTTGAAACCAAGAGTAGGATGTTTAACTGACAGGTTAAACCCAGTATAACCCGGCCCATTTACCCCAGGGACCCCCAAACTTCCCTTCTTTTTTTAAAAAATATTTTAGTGCTTATTTATTTTTGAGAGAGAGAAAGAGAGAGCACAAGCAGGGGAGGGGAAGAGAGAGAAGGAGACCCAGAATCTGAAACAGGCTCCAGGCTCCAAGCTGTCAGTACAGAGCCTGACACAGGGCTCAAGCTCAGGAATGGTGAGATCATGACCTGAGCTGAAGTGGGCTGCTTAATGGACTGAGCCACCCCGGTGCCCCAAACTTCCCTTCTTATGACGTCACCAGTCATATTGGATCAGGGCCCACTCTACTCCAGTGTGACCTTATTTTAACAAATGACATCTGCAATAATCCTATTTCCAGATGTTACATTCTGTGGGACTAGAGGTTAGGCCTTCGCCATATGAATCTGGGGAGGAGGACACAATCCAACTCCTAACAGAGATCCCAAGGGGGTTAAAGCACAGACGTAACCTGATGTGTGTGTTATGAAGGGATCCCTCCAGCTGTAACATATAGGACTGATTGGTGGGGAGTGGGGAGACGGGGCAGGGGGCTGAGGCAGTAACCCCAGGTGAGAGTCAACAGCAGCACTGACCCAGTGGTTTCAGGAGCCACAGAAAGAAGTGGACATGTCCGGGGTACGCTCTGCAGGAAGTACCAGCAGGCCTGGCTGATGCTGTGGATGGGTGAGAGGGAAAAAGAATCGGCTGGTCTGGGCTTCAGCAATTGGTGGAAGGCTGCTTTGTCAGTGGGGCCTAACAAAGAAATCAGTTCTGTTTTGGACAAGTCTGGGATGTCTATTTAACATCACCTGAAGATACCAAGTCGAAATGGGACTCAGCCTGCCTTTGAGAGGAGCTGGAGCAAGAGACACCCATGGGAGTTGTCAGACTACAGGCGGTATGAGAGCCATGAGCTCACCCTGGAAAGAAGAGCAGGCAGTAGCATAAGGAGAACTCAGGGCACAGCCCAGGGCATGCCCAGCTCCTGCAGGGGAGGCCTGGAAGGAATGGCCGAGGGGTAGGGGGAAACCAGAGCACATAACTCAGATGCCAGGGGAAGACCCTCTTTCAAGAAAGAGAGTATGTGTACACGAAGTAAAAATCCAAACTACAAAGGAGGTACTATGTTTAACCCATTACATGGCTCTGACCCATCAGTTTAGCAGTTGGGGCTGCAGTAATGAAGTACCGCAGTCAGGGTGCCTGAAAACAGAAACTTCTTGTCTCACAGTTCTGGGGACCAGAAGCCTGAAACCAAGGTATCAGCAGGGCTATGCTCTGTGTGATGGCTCTGGTGAGAATCCTTCCTCACCTCTTCTACCTTCTGCTGCTTGCCGACCATGCTTGGGGTTCTGTGGCCAGTCCTCTGGCCATCTCCACCCTGTGTGTCTTCACATTGTCTTCTCTGTGTGTTAGTCTGTCTCTGGGCCCCAAATTTCCCTCCCTTCCTTCCTTCCTTCCTTCCTTCCTTCCTTCCTTCCTTTTCTCCTTCTCCTTCTCCTTCTCCTTCTCCTTCTCCTTCTCCTTCTCCTTCTCCTTCTCCTTCTCCTTCTCCTTCTCCTTCTCCTTCTCCTTCTCCTTCTCCTTCTCCTTCTCCTTCTCCTTCTCCTTCTTCTTCTTCTTCTTCTTCTTCTTCTTCTTCTTCTTCTTCTTCTTCTTTTTCTTCTTCTTCTTCTTCTTGTTTTACCCATTTCACCCATTCCTCCATCCACCTCCCCTTTGGTAACCATCAGTTTCTTCTCTCTAGTTAAAAGTCTGTTTCTTGTTTTTTGTCTCTCTCTTTCCTTTGCTTGTTTGTTTTGTTTCTTAAATTCCACAGACGAGTTAAATCATATGGTATTTGTCTTTCTCTGACTGACTTATTTCACTTGGCATGGTACTTTCTAGCTCCATCCAGATCACTGTAAATGGCAAGATTTCATTTTTTATGGCTGAATAATATTCCATCACACACACACACACACACACACACACACACACACACACACACACATACACACACACATACACACACACACACACATCTTCTTTGTCCATTCACCTGTCGATGGACATTTGGCTATTGTAAATAATGCTGCTATAAACATGGGTGTGCATGTATCCTTTTTGAATTAGTGTTTTTGTAAGTTTAGAGTTAAGTGCCCAGCAGTGCAATTGCTAGATTGTAGGCTAGTTTTATTTTTTTATATGGTTTCTTGTCAAGTTGGTTTCCATATAACACCCAGTGCTCTTCCCCACAAGTGCCCTCCTCCATTACCACCCCCCATTCACTTTTCCCCCTCCCCTTTCAGCCCTCAGTTTGTTTTCAGTATTCAAGAGTCTCTCATGATTTGCCTACCTACCTCTCCCTAACTCTTTTTCCTCCTTCCCCTCCCCATGGTCCTCTGTTAGGTTTCTCCTGTTAGACCTATGAGTGCAAACATATGATTTCTGTCCTTCTCCACCTGACTTATTTCGCTTAGCATGACACCCTCGAGGTTCATCCACTTTGCTTCAAATGGCCAGATTTCATTTTCTCATTGCCATGTAGTACTCCATTGTATATATAATCCACATCTTCTTGATCCATTTATCAGCTGATGGACATTTAGGCTCTTTTCATGATTTTCCTATTGTTAAAAGTGCTGCTATGAACCTTGGGGGTACATCAGCACTTCTGTATCCCTTGAGTAAATCTCCAGCAGTGCTATTGCTGGGTCATAGGGGAGTTCTATTGATAGTTTCTTGAGGAACCTCCCCACTGTTTTCCAGAGCAGCTGTGCCAGTTTACATTCCCACCAACAATGTAGGTTAGTTTTATTTTTAAACTATTGAGGAACTTCCATACTGCCTTCCACAGTGGTTGCACAAGTTTGCATTCCCACCAACAGTGCAAGAGGGTTCCTTTTTCTCCACATCTTTGCCAATACTTGTCATCTGTGAAGAGTGAAAGTTTGACCTCCTCTTGGACAATTTGGATGTCTTTTAATTCTTTGTGTTGTCTGATTGCTGAGGGTAAGACTTCCAATACTATGTTGAATAACAGTGGTGAGAGTGGGCATCCCTGTCTTCCTCCTGACCTTAGGGGGAAAGCTCTCAGTTTTTCCCCATTGAGGATTATATTAGAGTTGGGTCTTTCATATATGGCTTTTATTATCTCGAGGCATGATCCTTCAATCCCTACTTTCTTAAGGGCTTTTATCAGGAAAGGATGCTGTATTTCATCAAATGCTTTCTCTGGGTCTATTGAGAGGATCGTGTGGTTCTTGTCCTTTCTTTTATTGATATGATGAATCACATTGATTGTTTCGTGGATATTGAACCAGCCCTGAACCCCAGGTATAAATCTCACTTGGTCGTGGTGAATATTTTTTTGATGTATTTTTGGATCTGGTTGGCTAATATCTTGTTGAGAATTTTTGCATCCATGTTCATCAGGGAGATTGGTCTATAGTTCTTTTTCAGTGGGGTCTTTGTCTGGTTTTGGAATCAAGGTAATGCTGGCTTCATAGAAAGAGTTTGGAAGTTTTCCTTCCATTTCTATTTTTTAGAACAGCTTCAAGAGAATAGATGTTAACTCTTCCTTAAATGTTTGGTAGAATTCCCCCGGAAAGCCATATGACCCTGGACTCTTGTTTTCTGGGAGATTTTTTATTACTAATTTGATTTGTTTACTGGTTATGGGTCTGTTAAAAATTTCTATTTCTTCCTGTTTCAGTTTGGGTAGCTTTTGTGTTTCTAGGAATTTGTCCATTTCTTCTAGATTGCCCATTTTATTGACATATGATTGCTCATAATATTCTCTTACTATTGTTTATATTTCTGCTGTGTTGGTTGTGATTTCTCTTTCATTCTTGATTTTATTTATTTGGGTCCTTTCCTTTTTAATTTTGATCAAACTGGTTAGTGGCTTATCAATTTTGTTAAAGTACCAGTTTCTGATTTCATTGATCTGTTCTACTGTTTTGTTAGTTAGTTTGTTTGTTTCAATAGCATTGATTTCTGTTCTAATCTTTATTATTTCCTGTCTTCTGTTGGTTTTGGATTCTTTTTGCTGTTATTTTTCCAGCTCTTTGAGGTGTAAGGTTAGGTTGTGTATCTGAGAACTTTCTTCCTTCTTTAGGAAGGTCTGGATTGCTATACACTTTCCTCTTATGACTGCCTTTGCTGCATCTCAGAGATTTTGAGTTGTGGTGTTATCATTTTCATTGGATTCCATGTACTTTTTAATTTCCTCCTTAACTTCTTGGTTAGACCATTCGTTCTTTAGTCGGGTGTTCTTTAGTCTCCAAGTATTTGTTATTTTTCCAATTTTTTTCTTGTGGTTGATTTCAAGTTTCATAGCATTGTGGTCTGAAAATATTCACGGTATGATCTCGATCTTTTTGTATTTGTTGAGGGCTGATTTGTGTTCCAGTATGTGGTCTATTCTGGAGAATGCTCTATATGCACTGGAGAAGAATGTATATTCCTCTGCTTTAGGATGAAATGCTCTGAATATATCTGTTAAGTTCGTCTGGCCCAGTGAGTCATTTAGAGCCATGATTCCTTGTTGATTTTCTGTTTAGATAATCTGTCCATTACTGTAAGTGGGTGTGGTGTTGAAGTCCCCTACTATTATGATATTATAATCAATGAGTTTCTTTATATTTGTGATTAATTTATTTATATATTTGGGTGCTCTCACATTTGGAGCATAAATGTTTACAATTGTTATGACTTCTTGTTGTATAAACCCCTTATTATGATATAAAGTCCTTCTTAATCTCTTGTTACAGTTTTCCTTTTAAAGTCTAGATTGTCTGAAATAAGTATGGCTACTCCGGCTTTCTTTTGGCAACCATTAGCATGATAGATGGCTCTCCATCTCTTCACTTTCAATCTGAAGGTGTCTTTAGGTCTAAAGTGGGTCTCATGTAAACAGCATATAGATGGGTCTTATTTTCTTATACATTCTGTCACCCTATGTTTTTGATTGGAGCATTTAGTCCATTGACATTTAGAGTGAGCACTGAAAGTTATGAGTTTATTGCCATTATGTTTCTTGCAGAGTTGGAGTTTCTGGTGGTGTTCTCTGGTCCCTTCTATTCTTTGTTGCTTTTGGTCTTTTTTTTTTTTTTTTGGTCTTTTCTCCCCTTAGAGAGTCCCCTTTAAAGTTTCTTGCAGGGCTGGTTTAGTGGTCATTAGCTCCTTTAATTTCTGTTTGTCTGGGAAACTTTGTCTCTCTCCTATTTTGAATGACAGCCATGCTGGATAAAGAAATCTTGGCTGCATATTTTTCCAATCCAGCACATTGAATATATCCTGCCACTACTTTCTGGTCTGCCAATTTTCTGTGGATAGGTTTGCTGCAAACCTGATCTGTCTTCGTTTGTAGGTTAAGGATTTTTTCCCCTTTGCTGCTTTCATGATTCTTTCCTTGCCTGAGTATTTTATGAATTTGACTATGATATGCCTTGTTGATGGTTGGTTTTTGTTGAATCCTTTGGGAGTCTTCTGTGCTTCCTGGATTTTGATGTCTGTGTCTTCCCCCAGGTTAGGAAAGTTTTCTGCCATGATTTGCTCATATAACCCATCTACCCCTATTTCTCTCTCTTCAACTTCTAGGACCCTTATGATTCTGATGTTGTTCCTTTTTAATGAGTAACTGATTTATCTAATTCTTAAATCATGCTCTTTGCTTTACTCTCCCTCTTTTTTTTCTGCTTCAACATTCTCCATAAGTTTTGTCCTCTATATTGCTGATTTGCTGCTCTGCCTCATCCATCCTTGCCACCATGGCATCCATTTGAGATTGCAGTTCAGTTATAGCATTTTTTATTTCATCCTGACTAGCTTTTACTTCTTTTATCTCCATAGAGAAGGATTCTAATCTATTTTCGACCCCACCTTGTCATCATGATTCTATATTCTGGTTCAGACATCTTGCTTATATGTGTTGGTTATGTCCCTGACTGACGTTTCTTCCTGCTTTTTCTTTTGGGGCGAATTCCTTAATTTCATCATATTGAAGGAAGAAAAGGAATTAAAAAGGTAAAAACTTTTTAAATTAAAAAGTTGAAAACAACTCACACAAAGGAAAATCAAATAAATGATACTACATCTTAGGTGTGTTTGGTCTGGTTATTGAAAGGAGCTTGATTGGTTAGAGAAAGTAGGGGAAATTTTTTAAATTGAAAAATTAAAAACAACACACACAAAATCAAATAAATGCCAGATGCTAGGTGTGTTTTGGTCTGGTTATTGAAAGGAGCTTGATTGATTAGAGGGAAAAAAGGGAAAAACAAAAAACAAGGAAAAAAGAAACAAAACAAAGCAAAACAAAACAAAATAAAAATTTGAAAATTGAGAAAATGGATACGATGAAATAGAATAACTTGAACTGATAGAAGTAAAACAGAATTTGAAAAATTTACAAAAAGTAAAAAACTTATTTGAAAAAAAGGAAAATATTTTTAATAAAAATTGAAAATAAAAATAAAATTTTAAATTATGTTTCTATATTCAAGTAAAAGAAAAGAAATGAAAAAGAAAGAAAAAGAGAGAAAAAGGAAAGTTGAATAGAGGGGCCAGCGAACATACTGAAATTTGACTGATATTACATCATTCTCCCCTAGAAGTCGAACTATGAAGCACACTTATAGTCCATAAACTAAGCAGGTGGAGAGATTTGTGGCTTCCTGAAGAGTGAGGTTGGCCCAGTAGGGTGGGGCTTAGTGTAATGGGTCCATTCTCCACTAGATGGCGCTGCTTAGCTTACAGGGGGGGGATTGTTGTGGTGCCTGTAGGGGTGTATGCCCATGTGCTGTCAAGGTGACGATTGTGTCACTCAGGTATCCAGTCCAGTGTCAGAACTCTGTGCTATCCTGGAGCAGGAATGGTGCGCCAGTCCTTGCGCACCATCCTTTGTCTTCGGTTTCTGTCTGTAACCACAGGGTCAGGTTGTCAGGCGGCACTTGGCTTCTGAGTTTTATCTGAGATGTGGCTGTATTTCCCGACCCCCTTACTACTGAGGGACTGAGGCTTTGATCAATTCAGATCCTCTGCGGAAGGGTCTCACCGAGCAGTGGCTGGGTGCCAGCCACACCCAGGGATGCTAGTGAGACCTTGCTGCTGCCAATGTCCAGAGCCTTGTGGCTGGGTGCCTGCCCTCCTCGGAAAAGTTCACATGAGTGTGTAGCAGCAGCATTTCCAGGATTATGGAAAATCTCACGTTGCTGGAGGACTCCCAGACCCACTCTTCTCCTGGGAATTCGCCCTTCCCACCAGAGCACCACTAGGTATTTGAGCTGTGGAGTTTCAGACTCTCTGTTCCTCCTGTTTATAGAGTCTTAATGGAATTTAAACCCTCTCCTTTCTCCTTTTTTAGTTCAGTCCCTGCAGCTGTTTCCACCTTTTCCCCACTTTCTCTCCAGCTGCTTTTGTGCAGGGTGCTTTTCCTGTACTCTCCCCCCATCTCCATCCTCGCTCCACAAGCAAAACCAGCTCCCTGCCCTCCGCGTTTCCTCTCTCCCCCAGTTCCCCTCTCTGTGCTGCATACCTGTTGAGTTCTGTGGTTCAGGTTTTGCGGATTGTTGTGTTAATCCTCAAATCAGTTTTCTAGGTGTGCAGGATGGTTTAGTGTTAATCTGGCTGCATTTCATGTACACGTGACAGAAAAAAGACTTCCATGCTCTTCCAGCATCTTGGCTCCTCCAAGATTACTCTTTTTAGAAAAGACACACTGGAGGGGCGCTTGGGTGGCTCAGTAGGTTGAGCGTCCAACTTCAGCTCAGGTCATGATCTCGCAGTTCGTGGGTTCGAGCCTTGAGTCGGGTTCTGTTCTGACAGCTCAGAGTCTGGAGCCAGCTTCAGCTTCTGTGTCTCCCTCTCTCTATGCTCCTCCTCTGCTCACATTCTCTCTCCCTCTCTCTCTCTCTCTCTCTCTCTCTCTCTCTCTCAAAAATAAAGATAAAAAATTTAATAAAAAGAAAGGACACACTGGAAAATCGTTAAGTTAATGGCTTTGGCTGAACACTGTTAGTCTGTCAGGTCAATAGCAATGGTGAGAACATAGACTATACAGTTCAGGGTTCTGTTCTCCCATCTTACACTACAAGTTCCATCAGATGTGGCATCCCCCAAAACAGAAGCTGGCTGTGTGGAAGCCATATGCACTCCTCTGGACCATGCACAGATCACGATGTCTTTATTAGCATTTCCCAACATAGCCAAATATGTTAAGGTTTGCTCCACTATGCTTGCAGTCCAGCAGTCCATTGGTTGATATTATTCTGGTTATTATCTTCACCACCAAAGATTCTGTTTATATATTCTTCAAGGATATTGTTGGCTTTGTCAGTATTGAAGCCAGCCTTGTGACAGTGGTGGTGGTACTTCTCCATGGTGGCACTAACCCCTACATGGTGGAGTCTTCTCTCTCTCTCTCTCTCTCTCTCTCTCTCTCTCTCTCTCTCTCTCTTTTAAGAATAATTCCTTACAGGGGCGCCTGGGTGGCTCAGTCGGTTAAGTGTCCACCTTTGGCTCAGGTCCTGATCTCACAGTTTGTGGGTTCAAACCCCGTGTCAGGCTCTGTGCTGACAGCTAGCTCAGAGCCTGGAGCCTGCTTCAGATTCTGTGTTTCCCTCTTTCTCTGAACCTCCCCTGCTCGCATTCTCTCTCTCTGTCTCTCAAAAAGAAATTAAAAAAAAAAAGAAGAATTCCTTACATGAATCCTGAGACATCTCAGTGGTGTAGTGCTAGATTTCCTACGGGTTGATGCAAGACCTTCCTGAGTTCTTTCTCTGCTCAATCCTGTGTGAATTATAAGCTTTTCCAGTTTGGTTGGTGGAAACAGCATTGTTCCCATGCCTACATAAGAGTCAGGTCTCATTCTTTCTGATCTTTTCCAGTGGCGTTTCCTGGATCTTGGGTATTTTCTTGAGACACAAGCTCTGATCATTACAGGGCTTGGAGGATGTCCAGGGACCCCTCTGTGCTAGTCTGTCTCTCAGTAATTCTGTCCTGTGAAGTCTAGCTGCCTTGGTCTCTCAAGACACTGGTATACCTCTCCTCAACCTAGGAAATCTGCTGGAAACCCTCTCAAGTCAGTAAGCCAGGGTGACTACAGGGACATCCAGTGTATTGAAAATCATTATCTCTGATCTTTCGGTATGGTTATTGGGTTATTTGGAGGGTGGGTGTTCTTTCAGGTGGAAGGTCTAATCCAATCCCTGAGGCTCCATCTTGCCCAGAAGCAGAGCTAATGTTTTTTTTTTTAATAAGGGCCTTTGATGAATGTTTAATCTATTTTATATACTTGGCCAATTAAATTACTTTAAACATTTTAAGTTACATTTATAAAATTAATACATTACATTTCCTATTTAAAGACTTCCATTGTTTGATTCATAAACAAAACCTTTTCAAGGTTTACATTAAACTATATATTTCTACAAACTTCCCTCAAACCTTCAAGCCTAATACATTATTATATGGTGGATTTTACATTCCCTTAAATGTTCTAATGCTGTTTATAATCCTGGCAAGATTTTCTTGTAAAACAACAATTCTAAACTGATCATTCAATTATATATTTTATTTGATGTTTTTAATATTTATTTACTGATTTTGAGAGACAGAGGGTGACAGCAAGGGAGGGACAGAGAGAGAGAGGGAGAGAGAATCCCAAGCAGGCTCCACACTGTTAGTGCAGCACCGAGTGTGGGTCTTGAACTCACAAACTGTGAGATCATGACCTGAGCCAAAACCAAGAGTCAGACGCTTAACCAGCTGAGCCACCCAGACGCCCCTCAATTACATTTATTTATTTAAATTTTTAATGTTTATTTATTTTTGAGAGACAGAGAGACAGAGCATGAGTAGGGGATGAGCAGAGAGAGAGGGAGACACAGAATCCAAAGCAGGCTCCAGGCTCTGAGCTGTCAGCAGAGAGCCTGATGCAGGGCTCAAGCCCAGGAACCATGAGATTATGACCTGAGCTGAAGTCGGCTGCTCAACTGACTGAGCCACCCAGGCACCCCTCAATTACATATTTTAGATTGAAACCACAAGGTTGCCACATTAAGCCAAATTCTTTTTAATATTACAAATACATTAAATCCCAAGGGTGAAAAGATTATTTAATACAAAAGGTTTGAGTGTCTTGAAGATGATTAGAGTAAGTGTAACTGTTTCTAGGGTTAAACAAAGCTCTTTACTGTATTAGGATATTTTTGTATCTGCTATAACAAATATGCCCCAAATGTGTAATCGCTCAACCATGGTAGAAGGGTTTTTTCTTGCTGATGTAACCATAGGAGGGCAGATGTTACTGGTCGGCAGGTTGTGTTGTTTCAGGGACCTGGCTTCCTTCTTCCTGGGGCTTCACTATTTCTTGGGCCTTCTTGCTATCTGCCTCCAACTGGCAGAGCAATCAGGACCACCAGGGAAGTTTCTGGGCTGGCCTGGAAATGGCATGCTCAGTTGTGTTCACATTCCACCATTGGAAAGGACTTAGTCACGTGTAAATGCTTAATTTCTTGAAATCTGACTCATGAACTGAGCAAGGGCTCCCTTTCCCACAGCTGCAAAATTTGAGGTTGCCCCAACCTCTCAAAATCGTCAAGAACTTACCCCTCAAACTCTGGTCTTCTAGCTTCACTTCTGTGTGAACTAGGCCCTGATGCTTGATTTCTAGACCGTGAAACAAACAAGGTGGCCCTTTCCAGGGGAGGCCGAGGTGGGTGGGGGGGAGATGAGGGTGGGGAATCACAGAGATTTGGAGAGAATAAAGGTCTCGCAAATGAGAAGGACCAAGAGACAACCTTCCCTTTCTCCTTTTCTCTTTTTCAGACTTCCCAGAGGACAGGGCTGTATGGGATGGAGGAGGGTGTGTGTCTCAGGGGAATCCCTGGGACCCTCAGTGCACACAGATGAAAGAGATCTATGACACAGGTGAGGCCCAGCAGCCCTGGAGATGCTGGGAGGGGGCACCTCCGAGCAAGGGGACTGGAAAACTGCTCATAAGCTCCCCCCAACCCTTAGATTTTACAGTCCATGACCACATGGCTTCTAGGGCCTTACAAAGATGATTAAAAGTGGAGGGTAACCAGCCTGGATATATGGAAAGGGGTTCAGGCTCTGCCCAACATAAAGAGCCTGGAGAGGAGAGCGAGAGACACATAAATATACGGAGCACAAATATTTCTGGTTCATTCAGACAATGGATTTTGACACCAGATTTTTTCCTGAAAAAGTTAATAAAAAAGAGCCCACTTAGAGTACCTATTACTCACACAGACCCCTGTGAACACCTTAGAAACTAGATATTTTCAAAAACACTGACTAAAAAGACACAATTTGAAAACTTTTACAGGATCTGAAAACGAAGAATCATATCCTATTGATAGCAACAAAACAGTGACAACATTCAAATGGGATAGAAAACACGGAAGAAATGCCAATGATACCAACGCATTGGTACCTCCAAATACACAAACCTCATTGCTTCATAAGTCTGTTGAAAGATTGATCCGATCTTCAGCAAATTCCACCAGAATGCCTTCTACTAAGGAGGAGGTTTACCAACAAACTGCGAGT
>NC_043707.1:30750462-30781954 GCF_006229205.1 Suricata suricatta | reverse complement strand
CACAACTCTTACCCCTGGCAGTGCCACCTCAACTCTTACCCCTGCCAGTGCCTCCTCAACTCTTACCCCTGGCAGTGCCACGTCAACTCTTACCCCTGGCAGTGCCACCACAACTCTTACCCCTGGCAGTGCCACCTCAACTCTTACCCCTGGCAGTTCTGCCTCAACTCTTACCCCTGGCAGTACCGCCTCAACTCTTACCCCTGGCAGTTCTGCCTCAACTCTTACCCCTGGCAGTACCGCCTCAACTCTTACCCCTGGCAGTGCCTCCTCAACTCTTACCCCTGGCAGTTCTGCCTCAACTCTTACCCCTGGCAGTGCCGCCACAACGCCTACTTCTGCACAGGATGTCTCCTCTCCAACGTCCCCTGACAGTGCTGCCACAGCGCCTACTTCTACAGAAGTCATTTCCTCTGCAATGTCCCCTGGCAGCGCCACTACTCTGTCCACCTTGGCTTCTAATGCAACACCCAGCACACAGGGCAGTACTTATTCCACAGTCCCAATTGTCTCCACCAGCTCGACCACTGTTACAAAGATCACTCCTGCCTCAACACCTACAGCTCCAGCGACCACATCATGTAAGCAATTTCTTGATTTTGCCATTTGAAGCTTGTATTTCTTTTCAATCTGGACCCATGGGTGATTTTCTTCTTAAAGTTTTACCCCTCATACTCTACTTTTGCTCCTACTGGTTTCCCATGAGATCACATGTCCTCAGTGCTGTCACCCTGTCTCTCACTTCTCTGTCCTGCCCTCTGTTTCTTGAGTGAGGTCTCCTCTTTCATACAACACACTCTACCTCTCTGCCTGGACACCTTCAACCCCCAGCACAGCGTCTGTACACCCCATTCCTTCCCTTTGTATTCTGGAAGCCTCTGTCCCACTGCACTTTATGTTCTATAATCTCATGAACTTCATATTTTTCATTTGGATTTCATGTGTTTTTAGTGTTTTTTTCTCATTGATTTTGCTTATGCTTAAGTCCAAAGGTTTTTTGGTTTGTTTTGGGACGAGGGCGTTGCCAATAGTATTCACATATGCCTTTGGCAACTATTTCTCTGCCATCATTCACTTACTTGTTTTTTTTCTTATTCTCTGAGCATCCACCACAGAAGCCAAAGAGGGTTCACTTTTATCAGCTCTGAACTCAAATGTTCTCACATCCTTATGCCTCCCTGTCTGTTGTCTGTCTCTAAAGCTTCCACTCAGTTTTCTTCATTCTGGAGTAGGATGAGACTTGCCCCACTCCGTGCCTCCTGTTATAATAAACTGTCATTATATAATATGTAATATACAATATATATTATACAATATGCTGTTATACTGTGAGATTTATTATCAGAGTGAGAGAGGATTTTTGACATATATTGAGAAAAATATATGAGTTTAAACACTGGAGGACATTTCCTGGTTTAGATGAACTCTAGATATGCCCAGAGACATATGGTGTGTGTCTGCCTAGAGTGCTGCCCAATCCCGTCTTGAACTGAGGAAAATAAAGGGCAGCTGTCCAGCCAGCGGTTGGCTACTGCATTTTCTCAGCACTTTGTGAATTCTTCCTCTGGCGAGTTCTTTGCCTGGCTTTGGTTTTTTTGTGGCTTTGTTCTTTGGTTTCTCTCCAATGTGGCACTGTCTTGTTGAGCTCTCTGGTTCTCAGAGAGGGGTGCTGAGAATCTTCAGAAAGAAGGTCTGGACCCTGCATCTCCAAGAAGTCCCACAGGTGTCCTGTAGTGACTGCATGACCATCGGGCCCACAGCTGGTATTCATCACCTTTCTGAAGGCAGATAGTCTCCCTTCATCCTTCTCCTTTCCCTGGAGGTTGGCTTCCCTGTGGACTCTGAGGCAACAGGTGACACACCCCAGTAACTGCTTTTGTGCTCAGCACTTGGATAGATCTGGACATCTTCAGTAACACACATGATACAGAGGGAGAAAGAGAGAGAGGGAGAGAGAGAGAGAGAGAGAGAGAGAGAGGAGAGATTTAGGATTTATGGATCTCTACTTTGCCCAGGATCCCACTCTTGACTCAACTCTTCCATTCTTCCTGAATATCGTGGACCGAAGGCCTGTAACCAGAGGCTGGGTGCTGTCATGGCCATGGGTGTGGCCCACGCACCCTGAATCAGTCGGTGGGAGGTGGGAAGTAGACCAGGAGGCAGAGGTGGGGCAGGTCTTCATAGAGTAGGCACATACCTCATGTGCCTTCCTGCACATAGCACACCTGGAATACTAGTCTATGCAAGTACAGTTTTTTTCAAGAAAAGCCAAAGAGAACAGAGCTCTCACTTTTCCAGGTTGGTAGATATTGGGAGTTGTCTGTCACCACCTCCTCTCTATTTAAATGAAGTCTACACTCTTCCCTCAAATTATACATCTCAGAAAATAAAAAGGGATCATGAATAATCATAATGGCAACAATTTCCAGTATGAGCTCTTTTGAAGCAGGTGTTGAAGAGACAATGACATACTCATTCCCAGACTTGCTGGAACCTAGATGGGTTAAGTTCCTCTGGGTTTCTTAGTTCCTACTTCCTCTTTTCTCTTCCTCAGCCTTGAGTGTATTGTCCCTCACCCCATGACAACACCGGGTTCTTTGCTCTTTGGTGCTAAAGTAAATAATGCTGAAATACTCCGAGACCAGGCCAAGTCTGGCCTCCAAATGGACCCTTGGGCAGGTCTTTTAGCATCTCTCCAGCTCACTTGTCCCATCTGTACAGTGGGGATGACACTAACTGTCCTGCTCACCCCAGGGTCCCATAAGAATATCAAATTAGATGTGTCTGTGAAAATGTGTTGCAAACTGTGAAGGGTTTTACAAGTGTGTCTGGGTAAACGGGGTCTTGTCCCTTTCACTGTTCTGCTTAAAGGGAGGGGACTTGAGTGAGCAAGTCTGTATTTGCCCCACAGGCTCCCAAGGAGACCAGTGCGAGCAAGAGATCGTGCTCTGCCAGAATGGAGGCTACTGGGATGGGATCAAGTGTGTGTGCACGGACCTCTACCAGGGGCCAAAGTGTGAGGACGTGGTCCCCAGCATTGAGATAGGTGAGTAAGAGCGCAGGGCCCTGCTGTCCCCAACTCTGGGCCTAGCCTCCACACTGGGCCCCCATTCCTGCCCCTCTGCATGCACAGGAATGTGGCTCCTTCCAGGGGCAACCATTTTACTCAGTAATGAGAAAATTAAACTTTAAAAAAAAATGAATAAAGTAAGAAGGTACAGTTTGGAACAAAAATCAAATTTGGCACAGAATTCTATCCTAAAGTACACTTAAAATAAATGAGTGTGTGATGAAGCAGAATACAAAACAAATGTGTGGAATTCTCTAAGAAAATGTAAGACCTGAATTACCCTGGGCTTCATCCCAAAGCCATGAGAAGTGCAATGTGCCCTCCCACTCCACCCTCCAGGGACACAGTGAGACCTGAATGGTGGTCAGGGTGGCGGTTCAGGGCAGAATTGCTGGAGGTGTGAGTCTCTTTGGGAAGGAACTCGGGGAGGCTCTGTCCTCAGTAAATGGTGCTGCTGTCTGACCCCCTCAGCACCTCCGCCGGAGACTGTCTCCGCCCAGGTAGAAATGACCGTGACAGTGACCAATATGGAGTTCACCAAAGAACTAGAAGACCGGACTTCTGTAGCATTCCAAAACTTCAATGACACATTCACAAAGGAGGTGAGCCTGGGAGAGCAAATCCCTGTGGGCCTCTCAGCTGTCCCCAAGGAGGAGTCTCTAGAAGCGAAGAAACCAGTTGAGGGCTGTTCTCATGTTAGGGGTGTGTGTTTCCCAGCTCTTCCTTTCCTCAGGGCTTGCCAGAGAGAGTGAGGAAAGGCAAAGCAAGGTTCCATTTAAGGGCTACTGGGGCCCCCAGGGTAGTGTCTGGGGCTGGTGTCTGAGAAAGCACTGCTCCATCTGGGCCATGTGCCACTGCCACTTCTGATGGGGAATGCAGGATGCAACAGGTCCATCCTCTGCCCTCCTGAGATTCCCTGGAAAGACCTGGCAGGCTCCAAGTTGGGGCCTCTGGGATGACTCCGTGACCTCTTTGCCTTTCAGATGAAAACTGCTTATGATGGAATCCCTGAGTATCAAGGAGTCAACATCACAAGGCTGTCGTGAGTATCTGGGACTCCTGGAAAGAAAGTCTTGAGTGGAAGCAATGGTCATAATTATTATAAAGACAACTGTAACGATGCCTCTTGTATTAGTTTGCTAGGGCTGTCATAACAAAATACCCCAGAAATTGACTTCTCACAGTTCTGGAGGCTGGAAGTCCAAGATCAAGAGTTCAGTAGGTTTGATTTCTTCTGAGTCTCTCTTTGGCTTGCAGACAACCACCTTCTTTCTGGGCCCTCACCCAGTTTTCCTCTGTTCATGCACACCCCTGTTGTGTCTTTGTGTCACCGAATTTCCTCTTCTTAAAAAATTTTATTTTATTTATTTATTTAGCAATCTCTAGGCTCAACATGGAGCTCAAACTCATGATGCCAAGATCAAGAGTCACACCCTCTTTCCAAGTGAGCCAGCCAGGCACCCCCCCCAAATTTCTTCTTCCTTTTAAAAAATATATTCTAATGTTTATTTATTTATTTATTTATTTATTTATTTAGAGAGAACAAGTAGAGGAGGTGCAGAGAGAGAGGGAGAGAGAGAATTTCAAGCAGGCTCTGTGCTATCAGTGTAGAGTCTTATGTGGGGCTCAAATTCATAGACTGCGAGAACATGACCTGAGTTGAAGTCAAGAATTGACCTTATTTTAACTTAATCACATTTGTAAACGCCTTGCTTCCAAATACAGATGCGTTCTGAGGTGCTGGGGTTAGGGCTTCAACACATGAATTTGGGGGGAACACAATTTAGCCCATAACATTCTCCAACAATTATAGTTTCACACGTATTTTCCAATTTGGAAGCTCATAATCACCCCGTGAGTGAGGCCAGCAGAACTCTTCCCATTGCACATATGAATAAACTGAGGCCTAGAGAGAGGCAGTGAGTTGCCTGAGGGATCATTTATGGAGACGTAGAACCAAGACTCCAACAGAAGTCCTCTTGTGCTGGAGACACTGACACACAAGAACACTTGGAGGTTACTTGTGTGATGAACACCCCATTTGTCTTCAGAGATGAAGCTTGAGAGGAAACCACAGGGAACAGGCGGCCTTGTCCACAGCTGTGCACTGTTCATTCCCACTCACCTCACACAATTCTCGCCCCGTTATCAACTGCAACTTTTTGAAACCCTGGAGGTACCTTGGGTTTTCTACTCTACCTCCTTGGGCCAGATATGAGGAGACAGCTGGGCTCTGAAGGCTCCAGAGAGGTCTGGTAGTGGGAAGATACAAGGGAGAATCATTCACCTTAGAATCTTGGAAAGAAGAGTCCTGGGAACCATCTTTCCGGTGGGACCCTCAGGTTACAGATGAGGGAACTGAGGCCCCATAGTGCCAACTGGCTGGTCGAAGATTACCCTGTTACTCAGGGCCAGTGCCAGGTTTTTGTCCTGCACCTCCTAACTCCACTACACCTGCAAGGCCTTGATAAAGCCATGTTTCTCCATGAGAACTTCCAGAATAGGGACTGAGGACAGTGATGGGACCTGGGAGATGCCTGAGGCCACCACCATGTGGGTTTCTTGAGATCATCATTTCCTTATTGTGAAAGACGCCATTGAGCTAGAAGATCCCCTTCTTCCCTCTAACTTGTTATTTTATGGGTCATCCTAATCTCACAATTCTATATAAGTTTAATTATTATATCATATAACTCTATTATTCTATATTATTCTTTATGTTGTTCAGGAGTATCACCCCTGCCTCCATCTTCTATTTGTGTTTAAGCCTCTGAATATAGCAGTAAAGAAAAACAATGGAAAAAGAGTGCTTTTGGCTTCCAGTATTTAAGAACCCCGAATTGTGGGCATGGGAAGGCTGGACTTGTTGCTGTGTTTTTAAACCCAGAAAGTACTCGTTCCTGGAGTGCAAATAATCCCTAACCCACGTGAGACAGAAGTAATGCATATTCTAGAGTAAGAGCTTTTTGACCTCCAGGCATTTCTGATTCTGTTTTGCACACACAAAAGATGGACTGATCTGGGGATTCAGAGTTAGGGAAGAGGAATGGACTCACATGGAACCTGTGAGCATGTCTGAAACCACACTCTCTCAGTAGTTTTGCCCCTGGCATCTCTTAGCTCCTAAGCAAAGAATAGAAAGAGACTTTTGGCTAGAATTTTAACCTTTTAGGCGTCAGAGATTCATTCGAGAATTGACAGAAGTGTACCTGAGTAGAAAATATGAACATATGAACTTTCAAATCTTTGCATTCTCTTAAGAGGCTACAGACCTTCTGCAGCCCTCCACCCAGCAACTCATGAATCCTGTAAGAGTCCCTGTGTGACCTCTTACTTCTTAAGGACTCCTTGCCAGTAGCTACCCAGTCTACTGCTGGAATGCATTTCATGATACCTTGATCTTCCACGGTCCCATTCCTCTATCCATCTTTCCCCATAAGCTTTCCCACAGGGCAGCCCAGAGCCTAACTTTTGAGACAGTTCTCTTAAGTACAAGTTGTGGTATGAGTCCTATGGGGAGGTGCCTAGCACGGTGCCTGGAATGAGCCTTCACCCAGAGAATGCTGTGTCATCATTTCAACCATCCTCCCTGAGCTCTGCCTTCCCATGGGGGCAAAGAGGGCATGGGAAAGGAAGTGGAGAAGTAAGCACCTATTATGACCCAGGAGGATGCTCATAGACATCTTTTTCTCTCCTCAGTGCTGGCAGCGTGGTGGTGGAACATGAAGTCATTCTGAAGGCCAAGTTCACCCCAGAATACATGGGAGCTTTGGATAAGGTCACCCAGCAGGTGACAGAAATAATCAAGAATGTAACAAAACAGCATATAAGCACAAACAATATCTGCACAAGTAAATTCCTAGGCTTCTGGGTGGGGGGGCATGTGGGGGTCTTCAAGGAATCCTTAAGCTTTGTCAGCTGTGGATGTGGGAAGGGAAAAAGGCAGGTGTATATGCAGGCTAAATCCTGTGGGCACCAGCCTGTGGGAAAATGAGAGTAAGTGTGGCTTATTATGTATAGCAGATTCTTCTGAATGTAATGAGGGATGTGAGAATCTTGGCAAAGGTGTGTGTGGGAGAAGGACACGGGGAAGGCACAAGGAACTTGGACGGTCATTGTTCTGGAGAGCTGGGCAGGAGGTTGGCATTCCCAATCTGCAGGGATGGGTTTCCCACCACCCCTATCACAGCCCCACTCCCCCCCTCCCTACTAAGCAAGTTTGTTGTAAGGGGCTCTATGTGTCTCCTTTCACAGGCACACTGTGTTACAACACGACCTCCACCAAGGTGCAAAATATCACAATTACCCAATATGATCCCGAAAGTAAGTGATGGCGGGGGGTGAGCTCCAGGGAGGGCAGGGAAGGCAGACAGTGTGCCTGGATGCCTGGTCACTGTAACTCCTCCATGCCCCACAGAGGAATGCCAGGAGAAGGTTGGGAAAGAATATGCTGAATACTTCTTCGTGGAATACAAGAATCAGAAACCAAACTGCATCACTCGCTGCATGCCAGGCTTCAACAATTCCATGAACTGCCACTTTGGGAAGTGCCAGCTAGAACGGAGCGGCCCTCGGTGTTAGTGAGTGTCCCACCACCCTACCCTAGCCTAGCTGTCCTTTTTCCCTGGGGACTCCACCCTTCAAGGCTCTGCCTAAAGGCCAAGGTCATGGAGTGGGTCCTGGCCTCTCTTGGATGCAGCCAGCCACAGTGGCCTCAAGGCCAGGTCTAGAATGAGCCTCAGTAGCTCCCTTTCCCTGGGGTTTATGCCAGGACTGTGACAAGCTCTGAAGAAGCAGAAGGAAAACCTTAGCCCTGGGAAACCCACAGTCAGATGGGGGAGACAGAGCCTGGCTTCCAGGGGGAGATCCTGCTGATGAAATAAGGGGACACACCCACATGGGGAAGGTGGAAAGCCCTTAAACGATGACTCACAGGAGTACATGAGCAAAGAAAGGCATTGCCTACAGAAACTAACCCAAAGAGAGACCAGGAGGAAGGAGTCACACATATGCAAAGGCCTGAGAAGATGTCCTGGGAAGATTCCCTTAAAGAGGATTTTGCAAGCCGGTGTGAGGAGGAGAGGAAAAAGGATATCTCCAGGGAAGAGAGGGAGCTTGAGGGGCAGAGTGTGTGCTGGGGATCCAGGAGGGCGAGTTGCTTTTCCTGATGAAGAAGGAGACTGAAAACATGATGCTTAGTGTGTGGATAGAAGGTTGATGTTGGGGTCTCACGTTCCTGGGTGCAGCCCAGGGCAGCGCCAGAGTCAGGCTAACTGTTCTAGATCCTGGGCTGCGAAACCTAAAAGTGTTGGACGGAGCATCGGGCTTCCACGCTGTGGGAAGGTGGACTTTGCTTCTGTCCATCCCCTCAGGGCTCCTCGTTCACCCATGGGGTCAGGGCCAGCTCTGAGGTAGGGAGGCCGCCAGTGCTGGTTGGCCCTGACTCAGGATGCCCCCTCTCCCCACTTGCCCCCTCTGTCCATCTCAGCTGCCTGACCACAGACACTGAGTGGTACAGTGGGGAAACCTGTGAGTTCAGCACCAAGAAAAGCCTGGTGTTTGGGCTTGTGGGGGCAGCCTTCGCCGTGGTGCTCATCGCCATTGCTGTTCTTGTGCTGTTCATGTTCCGTTCCAAGAAAGAGGTGAACAAGTGAGTCACTGCTGCCACATTTTCCACCTGCCTCCAGCTCTTCCTCCTTTTTAGTCCCTCTGTCTTCAATCATTCATCTCCAGGGTGGACAGTGGGGGGACGGGCTGAAAGCAGGGACATAGCCAGTCCCCAAATCTGCATGCTTGTCCTCTGCTTATAATGGAATCTCTCTGGGGGTGTTTCTGTCAATAGGCAGAAGGCTAAAGTGACTCAGTTGTACAAGTGGCATGAAGAAGATGGAGGACCAGAACCTGGGACCTTCCAAAACATTGGTTTTGACATCTGTGAAGGTACTAGAAATCCTCAGTGGACTCAAAATGTCTCAAAGTGTGGACACACACATGGGAAGCATAAGGGAGGGCTTAAAAGAGCAAAGGGAAGAGTATTTCCATCTCTAAAACATTCGGTTACACATCTGTACCCTTATTTCCACCGCTTGCTCCTGCAAGGCCCTGAATGAGGTATAAGCATGGGCGCAGCATAACTAGACCATTGGGGAGGCACAGGTTACTTGATGATCATAGATTTCTCCAGAACCTGAAAACTGTCTATATGGACACCGATAGGCACCTAGGAGTAGGCGAGCTCATGATAGGTGAGTTATAGATCAGCCAAATGAATAGCTATGGGTTTTGTCAGGTTAAGTATGGAGAAATTGAGTCTTTACATTCTATAGAAGGGAAAAATAGAGTGGGGAAAACATTTTAGCCAATCCACAAAAAGATAAGAAAAGAGGAACAGATGATAAGGAGAGGGATGACAAATAGGAAGCACAAAATAAGATGGGAGGAAATAATCTACCATATCAGCAACAACAAATATAAGTGGATTAAACACTCCAGCTAAAAGAAGGATTAAAAAAAGATCTAGCTCTTTCCAGTGAATGAAAGGCAAGGAAAGAATGAATGAAGGCAAAAGTATGGAAAAGGAAAAAAAGAAGAAATACTAATACTAATGCTGTAGCTATATTTGCTGCTGAAAAGCTCTAAAACAATAAGATAAAAATGATCATTATATACTGGGAAATAGTTTTACTCTGTTAGGAAGATACTACAAGTACAACTCATGTGCCCTAGAAAGGGCAAAAGTTGACAAAACCATAAGGAAAAATGGATGAATCTAACAACATGATGGAGGATTTATATTTTATTTTTTAATGTTTATTTATTTTTTAGAGAAAGAGGGAGACAGAGGGTGAGTTGGGGAGGGTCAGAGAGAGAGAGAGAGGATACACAGAATCTGAAGCAGGTTCCAGGCTCTGAGCTGTCAGCACAGAGCCAAACAAGGGGCTCGAACTCATGAACCATGAGATCATGACCTGAGCCAAAGTCAAAAGCTTAACCAACTGAGCCACCCAGGCGCCCCACATGATGGGGGAGTTTTAAAACATCTCTGTTAGTAGTTGATTAATAAAGCAGACAAAGAATCATCCAGGATACAGGACTTTCATACAAAATAATGAATAACCTTAATATAATTGCCACAGATTGCATTCAGTGACTGGAGCGTAGGTATTCATTACAAGAGTGTACAGAAAATTTGTAAGAATCATCACACAAAGCAATAAAAAGTCTCAACAAATTTCAAAAAAAGTTATTTAAATTAGGCTATATTATCCAACCAGAATGCATGTAATTAGAAATGAATAACAAAAATATTTCTGGAAAACAAAACTAAAAATCCTATATCTTTGGAAATTAAATTTTTTTTCATTTTATTTATTTTAGAGAGGGAGAGAGCACAATCAGGGGAAAGGTGCAGGGGGGAGGAAGAGAGGGGAAGAGAGAGAGTATCTTTTTTTAATTTTTAAAAAATGTTTTTATTTGTTTTTGAGAGAAAGAGAGACAGCAGAAGTAGGGGAAGGTCAGAGAGAGAAGGAGACACAGAATCCGAAGACAGGGTCCAGGCTCTGAGCTAGTTGTCAGCCCAAACTCATGAATCATGAGATCATGACCTGAGCTGAAGTTGGATGTTTAACCAACTGAACCAGCCAGGCACCCAGAGAGAGAGAATATGTTAAGCAGACTCCACGATCCGTGCAGAGCCTGACACAGGACTTGATCCCATGACCCTAGGATCATGACCTGGGCCGAGATCAGGAGTCTGAATGCTCAACCAATGGAGCCTCTGCTCATCATAAACAACTTCCATTTCCTGGTAAAGATATCCAGGCAAACACATGGAAATCACATTAAAAGACATTCCATTTGGGGCACCTGGCTGGCTCAGTTGGTATAATATGTGACTCTTGATTCTGGGGGAGTAAGTTTGAGCCCCACATTGGGATTACTTAAAAAAATAAAATCTTCCTAAATAAATAAATAATTAATAAAGAAATAACATTCTGTTTAACCAGGGGTTGGCAAACTTTTTCTACAAAGGGCCAGATAGCATATTTTGACCTTTGTGAACAAATGATCTCCATTACAACTATTCAATCATGCTGATATTGCATAAAAACAGCCATAGACAAGACATTAATGAATGATAAATGTGGTTGTATCCAATAAAACTTTTTTGACCCTTCAAAAAGAGAAAAATATAAAGTTCCTAGCTTGTGAGTCAGATAAAAATAGGTTTCAGATTCACAAGCCATAGTTTGCCAACCTCTGCATTAAACCAGAAGCAAGTCACAGATGCCCTCTATTACCAGTTCTATTAATTATTGTCCTGAGTGTCCTAATCAGTATAATAAAAAAGAAAAAGAGAAAAAGGGTTTAAAGATCGAAAAGAAAAATGTCTGTCATTTGCTCAGATTTCTATGTTGTCTAACACAAAAAACCCAAGAGAATTACTAAAAGTAATAGA
Organism: Suricata suricatta; assembly: GCF_006229205.1. Taxonomy (NCBI): domain Eukaryota; kingdom Metazoa; phylum Chordata; class Mammalia; order Carnivora; family Herpestidae; genus Suricata; species Suricata suricatta. The sequence continues at coordinate 30,770,426 of NC_043707.1, read as the reverse complement.
ATTTATCAATTTGCAAGACACAAGATCAATTGCATGTCTATGCATCAGCAACAGATCATTTAATTTAAAAAATACTCCTTATATAGCAACAAACATATACAGTACCTAGGAATATATCCAAAAAAAGATATTGAAGACTTTCCAGTGGAAAATGATAAAATTTTATTTAAAATCATTGTAGAAACCCTAAACAAAGGATGTCCATGAATTGGGACATCAATATTCTAAAGCCATCAAATGCCCCTCCCACAATCCAAGGCCAAAACTTAATGGGCTTTTCACATATTTAAGAAGCTGCTTGCCAAGTGCTTGTGGTTTTTCTTTGTTGAATTTTTAGATGTGATTTTCCAAATCTTCTGAGAACCAATAAAGCCATTTGCTGAGGTCTGGTAATTTAGATGGGCTGTCATGTTTGCAATAGTTTTCAGTTTCCTAGGCAGAGGGGATACACCGCTCACCCTGCAGTGGACGGATTAGAGGTAAAGACAGGAGCTTGTCTTCCTAACTATGTGCTTCTGTGGGACTTCCTTCCATCCAGATCAAGAGGACTCCATCCACTTGGACACCATTTATAATAACTTCCAGCCCTCCTTGGACCACATAGACTCTGAAACAAAGGTAAGAAAGGGATGGATGAAGTGCTAACCTCCCCCTACCGTGAGGCCCTAGATCCTCTCCTCATGGGGAGATCTTTAAGAAAGCAAAATCATGTTTATGGCTTGTTAGTCCAGGTGACCATCTAGATCTACATTGCTGGGAAATGAACATAATTTGGGGTGCCAGCAGGTGGGGGGAAAGGAGCTAAGCAGCAGGGTGAAATCTACCTTCCCTCGATCCTTGAGGCTCCAGGCTCAGAGATTTCCTTTCACTTTAAGTATGTCCTTGATGGCCACCTTATTAGTCTATTTAGTTGCTTTAATTTTCAAACCCACCTAAAAGTCAAAATAGCAGTGCACTAAATATCCCATCTAGACCAACAATGTTTAACATGTGGCCACATTTTCATTACATGGCATAGTGTGTGTGTGTGTGTGTGTGTGTGTAATATACAATATCATCAAGTTTTGCTGAACCATTTTAAAGTCAGTTGCAAACATTAAGACATTTGATCCCTAAACATTTCAGTATATACCCCCAAATATTATTCCCATTCCCAGTAAGTTGATGATAATTCCACAGTATAATACAATGGCCGTTTTTCCAATAAACCAAGAACATCTCTTATTACTAGCTTTTCAAATGTGAAAAAATTTCACTCCCTGACTTTTGTTGTGTCGCCTTGGGTTTTTAAACCCAGAATTGATTCCTACCTTTGAAATATTTTGGCTTTTTTTTAAAGTATAGGATTATTGTCTTAAGTAATGTCCCACACTTTGGAGGTATCTGATTATTTCCTTGTGGTGCCCTTTAACTTGTCCCTCAATCCTTTGTATTTCCTATAAACTGGCTGTTGAGCCCAGAGGCTTGATTAGACCCAGCTTAGACATTTTTGTTAAGCATATATCATAGATAATGCTACTGCATCACCTCAGGAGGCACATAATGTCAGGATGTCCCACTATGATTGACGCCAAGATTGGTCACTTGGCAAGGGGGACGACTCATTGATAGCCACCTTAACTTTATTTCAACTGCGTGGATGTTCAAGGGCAGACAAAATGCCCTGTAAGTATTCATACTTCAGAAGAAGGGTGAATGGCTTCAGGCACTGTACTCCTTAGAGAAGGCCTTGAGGCAAAGATAAACTCCCTAGCCAGGATACCTTTAAAACTACATAAGTTGGGGGTGAGTGGGGAAGACAATTGGTTTGTACTAGAATCTAGATTTATAGGGTAAGTTCTAAGCTGAGCACTTCCTCAGTCCCAAGACTCTTATGTTTCAAAATCCCAGGTTCCTTATAAACCTAGCCCTCACCTGGTTCTATCTCTGTTTACAGATCAAAATTCAGAGGCCTCAGGTGATGATGACATCAATTTAAGGCAAAGGCAATTTCACATGGAGCTGGGAGTGAGGAAAGCTCACTTTGGCTAAGCCTGGTGAAACATTTCCCCACTGAGAGCATTCCATGGAACCTGATGAAAAACAAAACCTGCACCAAGGAGGAACAGGAGAGATACCACGATGCTGGGAAACTCTCAAGTAGAAACACCATGGAGAAACTCATGTGGCCTTGTAATGATCTCAGGCGAGGCCCTTCTGTTCATATAGGAAAGTTCTTCCTCCCGCCTGCCTTGCTTCAGCACCAAGGACAGCACCTGGATCAACCGCTTGCGGTTGCTCACTTAAACACAGAACTGAACTTTACATTATAGAAAACGCTCTTGTAAGATTTACTGCCCTTCATCTTCGTGAAAAACATGTTTTAAAACATTGAGCATTTTCTTTGAATATGTAGGATTAAGTTATGTAAAAGTATTATGTAGAATCTTTTTAAAGTTCTAATACATATCTATAGATTCTGATGTTTTGTTAGTATAATAATATATATTTCTAATAACTAAAAACAAAAAGAGCAAATTCATTATATTTTTCATGGTTCCTAATCCTTTCTTCAGCTGATAGGCTATACTAGTTCCTGTTTCTCACCTGTCAGGCTCTCTCTCTTCCCCTCCTCCAAGATGTGGGGTCTGATGAGTTTGGCTTTAAGCCAAAAAGAAGATAATCTGCATCCAGGAAGAGTGCCGTTCTTGACCTTCCCCAGCATCATTTGTTGGTCACTGAGGAAGCCATGAGGCATGTTTCACACACACTCACGCGATACTGGGACTTCCAACTGGGAGAGAACCGAGTTCTCCTTCTGGAAACGGGCTTGTTTCTTTCCATAGATCTGCAGAGGTAGTCTTGGGTTTTATTTCCAGCTTTCTATTCAACTCTTTATGTTACATTTGGGAAGTTATATTTGACAATTTGGATTCAGTATTGCCTTTTGGTGGGGACAAGATTGTTTCTTCCTTTTCTTTTTTGAATATTTATTTATTTATTTATTTTGAAGGAGAGTGTGAGAAGGGGAGAGGCAGAGAGAGAGAGGAGAGTGACAGAGAGAGAGAGAGAGAGAGAGCGAGAGAGAGAAAGCGCGAAAGAATCCCAAGCAGGCTCTATGCTGTCAGTGCAGAGCCCAACATAGCTCAATCTTATGACCTTGGGATCATGACCTGATCTGAAATCAGGAGTCAGATACCCAACTGACAGAGTCACTCAGATGCCCTAAATAGGTTGGTTTTTTGTTTTTGTTTTTGTTTTTTGTTTGTTTGTTTTTGTTTTTTTGAGAGAGAGAGAGAGAGACAGACAGAAAGAGAGACAGAGTGAGAGCCAGGGAGACACAGAATCCGAAACAGGCTCCAAGCTGTCAGCAAAGAGTCCGACTCAGGGCTCAAACCCTGAATCATGAGATCATGACCTGAGCTGAAGTGGAATGCTTAACTGACTGAGCCACCCAGGTGCCTCTTTAAATTTTTTTAATGTTTATTTATTTTTGGGCCAACTAGGTTGTTTCCAAAGTCCCCCTTATTGCTGTCATTTTAAACATGTTTAAAATGGTTTATTACTATTCCTGCCATGCAGCTCAGGATTCATTTTGTTCTGGGAGATGTCTCCCCCCACAGGCTACCCCATATAAATCCTAACTTAAAACGGAGCCTCGGCTCTCTGCTGCCCCCTCATGATCACTTGGAGCATCTGCAGGCACTGGTCAGGTCATCGCCGTCCCCTCATGGCCTCTGCCATGGGAAGGCCATCAAAATCCCCAGCTCTTAAAACTGAACTTAGTCCATTCAGTCTGCCATTACAGGATACCATATTAGGTGGCTTACAAACAACACACACTTATTTCTCACAGCTGCAGAGGCCAGGAAGTCCAATATCAAGGTGGTGACAGATTTGGTGTCTGATAAGAGCCCGCTTTCTGATTCACAGACAGCCATCTCGTTGTGTCCTCACATGGCAGAAAGGGTGAGAGGGCTCTCTGGGTTCTCTTTTATAAGGGGCACTAATCTCATTGAGGAGGGGTCCACCCTCATGACCCAATTGCCTCCCAAGAGGCCCTACCCACTAACACCATCACACTGGAGATTAGGCTTCAACATACGAACTTGGGGTGGAGAGGAGCCAAAATTCAGTTTATAACCTACGTTGAATCTGAATATCTGCCTTTTCAAAACTGCCTCCTACTTCACATAGGCCCAGACATCAGTGGTCATGGGAGGGGCCATTTAAAAGAACTGCAGACCCCACATTCAGTTTGTCCACTTCAACTTCTTCCTGCTCTCTCAATGGAAAGGCAGGATTCAATAACTAGACATATAGCTGGTCTGGGTCCAAAACTTGGGCCATCTATTTACTACCTGGATGAACTTGGGAAAGTAAATTCTCTGTGGACTTCAGTTCTCTTATATGAAAATCCTGACTGACCACTCCCTTTGTGCCAATCAGCATTGTATATTTTCACTCATTTATTCCTTACAAGTCTATGAAGTGGGAACTGTCACCATCCTCATCATACAGATAAAGGAATCAAGGCAAAGACACATTCAGTCACTTACCGAAGGTCATGCAGCCAGTGGATGTGAAGCTAGAGTTACAAACCGGGGAGTCTGGCAGTCAAGCCTGTGTTCTTGACTGTCAGTTATGTGCTCTCCCTGTAGGGCCACTCTGGGGATTAGCTGGGTTAATTCATGTAAGGTGCTTGGAACAAGGCCTGCCACATAGAAATTTCTCAGAAGGAAGTGAGGGAGGAAGGGAGGGAAGGAGGAAGGAAGAAGGAAGGGAGGAAGGAAACATTAGTTATTAGTGCATCAGCTTCTTCCATCACAATTCTTTCCTGCATATCCTTTCTCTCTTAAGGTTCTTTTTCCTCTCCTCCTCCAACCATAGAAAAGCTATGGGCTTGACTGGGGGCAAGATGAAAGAAAAGCCCTGTTATTTTGCAGAAACAGAGAAATCCAAAGGTGCAGAAATATAGAAAAGAAGGTTGGAGGGAGAAACACAAAGCGTGAAGAGGAGGGTCTGGTGGGAGCTCCAAGAAAGGCAAAGAAGAATTTGGGAACCACCCCTCCAGGCTCAACTTTGGCCACCTGCATCACCCCCACAGTTATGGGGTTCCATGTTCTCCTACTACCCTTGGTCTCTGCTCTTGCCCTGACCTATGGGCCTTCATGGGCATCACCTGTGGCCCAGTCCATTGGCTTCTCAGCCTCATGGCTGCTCTCCCTCTAGCCTGCCCTCCTGCCAAACCCTGCATCCCATGCAGCCACTGGTTCTTTCCCAATAGTACTGTTCACCTGTTCAAAAACACTGATGCCCCTGCGCTCTTATTAAAGCAAGATCTATGCTCCTTAGTGTCTTCAAGGTTCCTAGACCTGGGGTCTGTCTTCCCCCTTGGCTCCATCTCTCTTACCTCTCCACCCCAGGCTCTAAGAGCTCTATGCCCCCACCGCATAGACTGCTGCAATACCACCCTCTCCCTTCGGATGCTTCTTCAGCCTGCAATGCCCTTTTTACACCTTCTTCTTTAGAACTTGACTCATCCTGCAACTCCAATTTCATCACCTCCGGGAAGTCCTCTGTGATAGAACACTTTACAGTTTCTCTCATCTATGTCTCCATGTTTTAGCTTGGGCTGCCATAACAAAATATCAACCCTGGGTGGCTTAAACAGTAGACATTTATTTTCTCAGAATTCTATAGGGTGGAAGTCCAAGGCTGGGGTCCAAGTTCATGTTCCTGTGAGAGTTCTCTTCTTGGCTTGTAGACCAGCCTACTTCTTGCTGTGTGCTCAAATGACTGCCTTTGTATGTGCACACACACACACCAGGCACAGGGAAGGGGTGAGTCACAAAAAAGGAACCATTCTGGTATTTCTTCTTACAAGGGCCCACATGTAATCAGATCAGGACTCCATCATTATGACTCTTGACTCCAAATACCATGACACTGGGGGGTAAGTCTTCAATATATGAATTTTGGGGGGACACAGATGCAGTCCATAGCACTCCTTAACACTGTTGTGTATACTTCTTGTGCCACATTCACAATTTTCCCTACATACCTGTCTCCACAATTTGAGGATGTGGCTTTGTTCCCCCTCTATACTCCCACAGTGCCTAACACAGTGCCTTGTGCATCAAAGATGCTGTTAATGCTTGTTTAATTTAATTGAATCCAGACTCATTTTCACAAAGCCATCCTTCTCTGGTCCCCATGTGGGCTTGTGTCAACACGACATAATTAAATCCTTACTTGTTCTATGATTGCTTCACATATGCTTATGTCTGGTAAAAAAAAAAAAAAAAGGAAAAAAAGAAACCACAGGCCCCAAATGGAGTCACTCATGCTAACCCCATGTCAGCAAACTAAGACTTAACACTTAACATCCTTGCAGTGTTAGTCTCTCCCAGGACTGTGGCCTTTAACCAGCCATCCTGGAATTCCCTGATCAGCATTAGTGACATGTTCTGCCCCATAGACCCCTGCTCTTTCATCAAGAAGGGGGGTTGACCATGTCTGAAATAATCCACTTATTGTTAGAGACTTCCTTTTTCTGACCCCTTCTGCCTATAAAAGCTTCCATTTTATAGGAGTACCTTTTTATTTGCTAGATGGAATGCTACCCCATTCAGGAATCATTGAATAAAGCCAATATCTAATTGGCTTTTCAAATGAATTCAATTGATTTTTTTTTAATTCCTAGTCCCTATGGAAAGCACTGTTTTTCCTTTTCTTCTTCTTCTTCTTCTTCTTCTTCTTCTTCTTCTTCTTCTTCTTCTTCTTCTTCTTCTCCTTCTCCTTCTCCTTCTCCTTCTCCTTCTTAAAGAGAATTTGATTCTCTGTTCTTTTATTCTATTTCCACCATGGGGCTCAAACTCATTACCCTGAGATCAAGAGTTGCATACCCTATGGACTGAGTCAGACAGACACCCTGGAAAAGCACCATGTTCTTGAGCCAAAGAAATTGCCTCAGACTGTGCATTCCAGGGCCTCTCAAACATCTTGGATTTCTCCTTTCCTCCCATAGCTAAGCCTTTCCCTCTCTGGAAGAGAGCAAGACAAAACAAATGGCAGCAGAGCTTCTTTGTTCATCCCAGGGGCCCTGGGTTTGGGAATAAACACGGCATCCTGGTCTACCTCCTTGTCCTTCTCTGGGTCTTTCCAGCTCACTTCCAGTCATTCAAAGACACTGGGGGTTGGGCAAGTGTGATATGAGGCTGGAAGTTGGAAGGCCATTCCCTGATGATAAATTAAGACCAATGCTACTATCTCACCCTCAAAATGGGTGGAAATAATTTTCCAAGGCACCCTCTAAAACTCAGCCTTCTTACAGGCAGATTATAGTTTAGCTTTTGGAAACCAGTAAGGATCTTGGCACTTAGAACCCCAGGGATTTTACTGGATTGGGAGGACATGACAGTTGTGTTTTGTTGTTCGGGGTGGTATGACTCTGTAGAGAGCCTTTAGATTACATTCCCAGGTTGGGCAGGCCTGATCATCATCTGTGATGATACAGCAGGTCAGGGAGCTGGCGCCTTCCTAAGTCAGGCTGCCTGACAAGAGGCAGGGCTCACAAGGGAGCCAGGCAGCTAAGGAAATTTACTGCGTGTTGTATCCAGGGAAAGTGGAATTGGACCTGGGTGATAATCAGCCTGATTAGCTTGGTTGCCTCCTGGAGAGAGCCAAGGGCAGGAGGCGGTACAGGGCGGGGGCGGGAGGGACAGGTCAGCCAGCTTTAAGATGGAGGCCCAGAGGCTGGGGTTTGTTCAGGTCAAGAACAACTGGGGCTCAGAGAAGTCTATAGAGCAGCAAACCCAGAGAAAATGAGCCCAATGCTCCATTATCAGCATTAAATGAAAAAGGAGACAACAGGCCCAAAATGGAGTCACTTGTGCTAACTTCACGTCAGCAAACTGAGACTTAATATCTAACCTAATTGCAGTTTCAGTCTCTTCCAGGAATATAACCTTTAACCAGTCAATCTGGAATTGCCTGGTCAGCACCAGTGAGGTCATCTGCCTGATAGACCCCAGCCCTTCCCCCAACAGAGTGTAACCTTGCTGAAATAATCCACTTTTTACTAGAAACTTCCTTTTTTCTCCCCCCTTCTGCCTAGAAAAGCCTTCCGTTTTGTACAGCTCCTCAGAGCTTCTTTCTGCTTGCTCGATGCAGTGATGCCTGGTTCAAGCTGTTGGATAAAGCCAGTTAGATCTTTGAATCTATTCCGTTGATTTTTGTTATTTATCAGATTTAGTGGCAGGAATGGGACCTGAAGTGAACTTCTGATGGTTTGAGGATGATGAGAAACACAGGCATGTTGCCCAGGAACCCTCTGAGTTCTCTGTTTTGCTCATCATTTCTGAGGGCTGGGCTAAGTTCCTCTCAGCTCTGAGCCCCATTCTCTTTGCACTGGGCTCCTGATCTGATTGGCTTTCCAGTCAGCTCCTTGTTGGGAGCTGCTAGTAACGTAGCTGTAATTCCCTACTTTGAGTGGAAAACCTCAGCTCTTGGTTCTGTCCCCAGATTCCACATTGGGAACTGCTGGCAACAGCTGCCATATTGCCTATTCGTTTGGAATCAGTCCTCAGTCCTCATTCTTTGGAGTCTCTTCAGCCCTCCAGGAGTGCCTGCCACCTTTCCTTGGGGTTCCCAAACCAGGCTTGTACTCCCTGGGTTCCCCATCCTACCAGCCCAGCTCCCCAGCCCCGGGCTGGAGGGGCCCCCTAGGTCCCCCTGCACCACTTGACAGGGGAGAGAACCTGTACTATGAAATGGAGACGGGTGAGGGATTCCCCTACTCTGGCCCCACTCGGTCCTGGAGTCCCTTTTGCTCTATGCCCCCAGATAGGCTCAATGCCTCATATGGCCTGCTTGGCCAGTCGCCACCACTCCACAGGTCCCCTGACTTCCTGCTCAGCTACCCACCACCTCCCTCTTGCTTTCTCCATGATCACCTTGGCTACTTAGCCCCCCAGCATCCTGCCCGATGCCCTACCCGGCCTGAGCCCCTCTATGTCAAGCTAGCTGTGGGGGCCAGGGGTCCCTCACCTGCCTCTTCAAGCTCCTCCTCCCCTCCTGCCCACCCCCGTAGCCGTTCAGACCCTGGCCCCCCAGCCCCCCACCTCCCCCAGAAACAGCGGGCCCCCTGGAGCCCCCACACCCCTCACAGGGTGCCTGGGCCCTGGGGCCCTCCAGAGCCTCTCCTGATGTATAGGGCAGCCCCACCAGCCTATGGGGGGGAGGTGAACACCACCGAGGATCTTTGTAGAGTAATGGGGGGCAAGGACGGGAGGGGGCTGGTCCCCCACCCCCCTACCCCACTCCCAGCTGGTCCTTCCACTCTGAGGGTCAGACCCGTAGCTACTACTGAGCCACAGCTGGGAGAGACCTTCCTCCTTTCCCTTCCCCCTCACTGATCTTGGCCCAATCCAATCCCTTATTTTGTATTTCCTTGAGCTCCTGACCCCTACCCTAGATTTCTAACTTTGTAACTTGTTTCTGATGTGGGTCTTTAACCTGTTATAGCTTCCCTACCCTGGGCCAAAGGGCACACCCAGCCCCCCCACTGTCCTCCCATCCTGGGGGCTCTCACACAAATCTGAGGGCTAGGCTGACAGCTTGTCTTCCCTCTCCTTCCAGGAGCCCCCAGCTTGTCCTGACCTGTGCACAGGGGGTTGGGGAACAGCTCCTGGCTACCCCCCCCAACTCCCACCCCCCACTAAACCATCTGACAAAATTAATAAAAATGGTGAAAATGTGAAAAAAAATTTGGTTCCTCCTCCTATTTATTATTTAGTTTTTGTTTCCATTTAATATTTAATGGTCTCTGAAGAAAAAAAATATATATACATCTTGGCTCACAACTCTGTTTTCTGATTTAATATAAGTATAAGAATAAAAGGACTGTATGGCAGCGTGAATTAGTGGGTGCTAGCAGGTACCAGGCAGGTCGGGGCCTCCTGGGGCTCGGCAGTTCGAAGCACGCAGTTTCTAGAACCCCGTTGGCCCTGACGTCTGTTACCTCAGCAGGGCCTTGACTCCCATACACCGGATGTGGTAGGACACGGAATACATCTCATACATGGTGGCCTTCACGTTGAGGCAGCCAATGACATCCTTGGGATTCAGCTTGTACAAGTCGAAGGTGACTCTTGCTATGCCTGATTTCTTTGGCTGCTGCCAGGCTGGGACGTGGTTACCACCCGGTGTCCACCTCTGCCCTTTCTCCAAGACCATGAAATGTGTGTTGTCTCCTGAGCTCTGGAAGAACTCTTCCGTATCCACCACAGTTCCGTCTTCCTCCGGCACCAAAGTGACCAGTCCACTGGTGATGGCTAAGGCATCCAGGGTCTTGCTGAGACGCTCCTTCAGACTGTTGGCCATCACCCCTCACCGGCTGCTTCTGTCATGGTTGGAGACTCGGAAAGGGCTAGCCGAGTGCATAAGGGGCGTTAGGAGGACTTTCTTGGTCTGTGATCCCATAAACGTCAGGGGCCTGATGAGGGCTCCGGCGTAGTCGCGGGCGGTCTCCATCGCTGGGGCGCCCCTCAGCGCCCCTCAGTCTTTCCCCAGCGGCAAGTTCCACATAGGGAATTGGTGGTGGTACACACAGGGTCTTCTCTTGGGCAGGATGCAGTAGCATCTCTTGGTTACTAAATATATTAAGGTGTACATGTTTCACTATCTTTTTTGTATAAATAAAGTCTATTGATAATGGGAATCTCAGAAGCAGCAGCAAAATTGGTGGGTACTGGGGATACCTGGGGGGCTCGGTCGGTTGAGCGACCGGCTCTTGACTTTGGCTCAGGTCATGATCTCACAGTTTACGGGTTCAGGCCACGTTTCAGGCTCTGTGCTGGCAGTGTGGAGCCTGCCTGGGATTCTCCCTCCCTCTTGTCTCCCTCTCTTTCTGACCCTCCTCCGTTCTTATGCTCTGTCTCTCTCTCCAAATAAATAAATACAATAAAAATAAAAAACTTTAAAAGAATTGGTGGGCACTGGTAGAGCATTTAACAGCTGTTCAAATCCTCACCACCTCACCCAAGGACTGTTAGGATAAGTTGGTCATGGAACTAGGTTACCCACCAACCTCGAGAAAAGTCTCCGCGTCATGAGGTACACTGTAAAACACCACACAATCCCCAACCCAGTGACACATCCCTTTAGGTATTAGTCTGGCTCCAAGAGACCCAAAGGCAGAGAGACTACAGAAGTATGCAGATTATAGGAGAAATATGTCTCTGCCGGTGCGCCTGGGGGCGGGGCTCTGGCCCGCTGGACTGAGTGGAGGCCAGTCCTGTGGTTACTGACCGGAGTGTCCTTGTTCCTGAGATATGGGCAAGGAAGTACTTGGCAGTCTACCCCCAGATGCTTCCCAAGAACCTGACTGAGGGGTGGGGGAGGGGGAGAGAGGGAGGGCAGGAAAAGGGGCAGCGTGAATCTGGGCAAAGGGTCTCTGGGAACTTCTTGTGCGGTTCTTGCCACTGTTCTGTAAGTTTGAGATTAACTGTATAAATAAAGAGTTACCACAAATTACAACAAAAAAGTAAATAAGTAAATAAGGGCACCTGGGTGTCTCAGTCAGTTAAGCGTCTGACTTTGGCTCAGGTCATGATCTCGTGGTTCATGGGTTCAAGCCCGTGTCTGGCTCTGTGCTGACAGATTAGAGCCTGGAGCCTGTTTCAAATTCTGTCTCCCTCTCTCTCTTTGCCCCTCCCCCGCTGGTGCTCTGTCTGTCTTTCTCTCTCAAAAATAAATAAACATTAAAAAAATTATAAGTAAATAAGTAAGTAAGTAATCCCAAAATTCCAAAGATGAGCACATCACCTTTGGCACACCTGCTTGGTTTTTTTTTTTTTTTTGCCCAAAAACCATGTTCTGAAAGCTATAAATATCTACATAAATGTCAAAGTCTTACAAAAGTTAACCTAGAATTATAATGACTATTATGGGGAATGTTCCAGTTAGGCAAAATCATTCAAGAAGTGCACTTGAAAGCAAGGATTCCCAAGTTCAACAAACAGAATGGGCTACCTATTTTTATTTTTTATTTTATTATTTAAAAATTTTTTAATGTTTATTTATTTTTGAGAAAGAGAGAGACAGAGAGACAGAGCAGGAGTAGGGGAGGGGCAGACAGAGAGGGAGGCACAGAATCTGAATCAGGCTCCAGGCTCTAAGCTGTCAGCAGAGCCGGATGTGGGGCTCAAACCCACAATCCGTGAGATCATGATCTGAGCTGAAGTCGGATGCTTAACAAACTGAGCCACCTAGGTGTCCAGAAATATCTATTTTAATTGACACACAGAAGCTTCCAAAAGCTTTCAGGATTCCAAAAATGCTTTATTTAAACAATTCATTGCAAAAGCTAATGAAAAATTAAAACACAAGGATACCTAAAACAATAGCTGATGAAACTAATGTGCTCCTTTATCCTCATTTCCCCAAGTACTCACAAATATACGAGCCCTCGATTCTGAACCACCTTCCCACTCTGAAAAGACTATCTACCAGTTACCTTATAAAATAACACCACTGAAATTGCAGAAGGCCCTCAAGTATCTTTCTCTTCCTGGTCAAAGACCAAACTAATGGCCACAGTTATAGAATGTCCTAAACGCAGAGAAGATCCCCAAAAGTTTTCTGAAAAATTCATTCATAATCAAGGCCTATGACCCCAGGCTGCCAGATCTTTTCTGCTTGTGCACCTGCTGTGGGACCTAGCGAAGCCCAAAAATGGATGCAAGGAAGGAGGATGGCCTAGCCCTGAGGATGGTATCCAAGAGCATTAACCTTCAACATGGCCAACTCATGAGGCAAAAGTTAAAGCCCATGTGGAAGATCTCTTCCTACAGCATTTCAGATTCCTTACAATAAATGAGGTCACCCAACCTGCTTTAGCTCCTGTTTTTTTGTAAACTGATTATCTTCTGAGATTAGCAGATTGATAAAAAAGGCAGAAAATAGAACAGAATATAACCAGTATGACTAAACCTGTGACCCTACGTGAGCAATTGGAAGAGACTTTGGAACAGGATTGCAAGCAAATATCTGCCAACTTTTGGCCGTACAGCTGCAACAGCTCAAAGTCCAGGCAGCTAAACTAACTCCTGTCTGCTCACCTCACACCCACCCAGGGGTCCACTATCAAAGCAATGGCTCAGGGGTCAATATTTCATTTGTAAGCAACTGGGACACTGGAAAAAAAAATGTGTCCTCAAAGACCTTATGCAAATTTTTCAACATCAACTTGACTCCCGTATCTCTGTGGTCAGAAGCTGATAATGAGAACCTGATAGGAAGTTCTTTTTAGACCTTCTCACCTATGCAAATAAAACTGTGTACCCAGAGGGAAAGAAAAACCTTCTGAAAACCTTGTAAAAGGATTTATGGGTGGATCGACCCAATTTCTTGAGGAATTAAAATCAACTGTCCCTTAACTTACAATTCTTTATAAAACTAAAGTGATGCCAGAAACAATTGAAAATCCACTTATTCTTTTTCCAATTCCCAAACCTCTTCAGTTTATCTCAAAAGTATTTTGTATTTTATATTGTGAAACTTTTTTTTCTATGTTTTATTTATTTTTGATACAGAGAGAGACAGAGCATGAGCAGGGGAGGGTCAGAGAGAGAAGGAGACACAGAACCGGCATCAGGCTCCAGGCTCTGACCTGTCAGCACAGAGCCCAACGCGGGGCTTGAACCCACGAACGTGAGATCTGACCTGAGCTGAAGCTGGAGGCTTAACCGACTGAGCCACCCAGGCGCCCCATATTGTGAAACTTCTGCCGTTAGGAAACAAAAAAGTTCTTAGGGAAACTAGCATTCATTCTCTGTGTCTTTCAAAAGTAAATATTCTACTTGATTCCTCACAGGAACACTAACTGTAAGATAACAAATTCCTGGAAGAAACTCTTATTTGAAAAGGTGGAGAGAGGGGTACTTTAAAACTTAGGCAAATGAAAAATCATATGTCTTCTCCATAAATATTAATAAAAAGCTTTAGCCATTTAAGAAGCTAACCTTAAATTATTCCATCAGCCAGGAGCATAATTTATATCCAACCCCCTTTATGACTACCTTCATTCGTGGCTACAATTTTATTTATTTATTTTTTAAATTTTTAATGTTTTATTTATTTTTGATACAGAGAGAGACAGAGCATGAGAGGGGGAAGGGCAGAGAGAGAAGGAGACACAGAACTGGAAGCAGGCTCCAGGCTCTGAGCCAGCGGGACTCGAACCCACAAACGTGAGATCTGACCTGAGCCGAAGTCGGAGGCTTAACCGACGAAGCCACCCAGGCACCCCTCGAGGCTACAATTTTAAATTGAAGCTATAAGTTTTCTGTACCCACCTGCGTGTTTGCATGTAACTAATATATACATACTGTCTATATGTGGCATTTGCTACCTCTGGATGGTATTACTAAAACTAATTTATAAAAGAGCTCTATTTAATTGGCCTGAAGAGAACTGATCACTTGTATGGATTAAGAATTCCTAAATCTCTCAGAAATATAATTGAAATTAACCCAAATGCTTTTCAAGTTTATGTGATCTGAAATAATATTTGGTAGATAAAAGGTAGTTCAAGTTTGTTGGAGTAATTAAAATAGGTGTATCTTCAGAACTACAACATTAAACATAACGCAGATGTACAACTTTATTTGACTTTGGTTTTTCAGTCAAATAAGTTCACACTATCTCATTTACAAAATTTTCCAGGAAGAAAAATAGCTTGGGATGATGGCTGACTTCATGTCATGCCTTGTGAAATTTTGTGGGTAATTTAAATGTCATTATTGAGAACAAGTGAATTAAACAGATGCAAGTGAAATAAAAGGTTTTAGGTAAACTTTTTAATTAAAAAAATTTTTTTTTGGTTTTTAGAGAGTGCCAGCAGGGCAGAGAGGGAAAGAAAGAGAGAGAGAGAGAGAGAGAGAGAGAGAGAGAGAGAGAGAGAGAATCCCAAGCAGGCTTCACACTCAGTGCAAAGCCTGACTCCAGGCTCAATCTCATGACCTGAACTGAAATCAAAAGATTGGATACTCAACCTATTGAGCCACGCAGGCTCCTCTAGGTGAACTTTGTTTTTTAATTAATTAACTTATTTATTGAGAAAGAGAGCAAGCGAGCTGGGGAGGGGTAGAGAGAGAAGGAGATAGAGAGAATGCCAAGCTGTCTCTGCGATGTCAGCACATGAGGGACTCAGTCTAACCAGCTGTGAGATCATGACCTGAGCCGACATCAAAAGCTGGTCACTTAACTGACTGAGCCGCCCAGGCACCCTGCCCCTGGGGTGAATTTTTTAAGCAGTTTCTCCAAATCTTTTTGATAACCTAAAACTTTAAAATTTTGCTAAGTTAAATTAAGTGATGGATTGTCATTAAATACCTGGATCGTTTCTAAATAAGATTAGATGCTGAAACATTAATTACTGAACACAGATTTATCCACTTTGGGCTTCTTTTTATAGAAAACTAAAGGTTATTTGTGTTTATTAGCAAATATGTTTTGTGACACACTGGAGATTTTTATTATGAGAAAGCGTTACACTTTTGGAAATTATAAAAAAGTATTTATAAGTCTACCTATCCACAGAATGCTAGTGTAAGAGACAGTCCACAATTGTTTACTTCTTAATTTTCACTAGAAATTATGGTTTTTAAATGTTAAGAATTCTCACATATATAATTATAGCAACTAGAAATAATAAGGGAAAAATCTCCAGATGCAAGCAAAGTAGGGTGTGTGTTTTCAATAAGAAAAGGTATGAGGGATGGAGATGCATTTTTATTGAGGGAAAAGGAAATTATCTTGTCCTAAAGTGAGGCTGGTTGTTTCAGAATGGGAAAGAGGAAGAACAGGATAAAAATCTGAATATAAAAAAAGAAAATCATAGAAAGTTTCTGGAAAACAAATCTTGGAAAAGGAATTTTATGCATGTTCAAGATGATTAGAATTGGGATAGATTTATTTCAGTAAAAAATGATGAGTTTTAATATTGAAAGTACACTGGTGCAAAATAAGAATTGGTTTCTTGTTTGTTTTTTTTTAAACAAAGTTGTCTTGGACTTTTGGTCTGTATTTAGTAATAGATTATGAAATGTCTTTACCTTTTAAGTAATCTGCACAGAAACCAAAATCTTTGTGTCTATTACCAAAACAATTTACTGTGCTTCGTGTTACCTTTATCACGGTATCTTTGATTACTTAAGAAAACAGTCTTCTCTATTAAAAGAGCTAAGTTTTTTTTTAAACAACTATTAAATTGTATTTGGCTATAGTCTTCAATTGTCACTATGGTTAAATAGGTAAGTAAGTTCACAGTGACCCATGATCCTATTTGACCAAGTGTTTTCATTCTTTAATTAAAAAAAAAAATTTTTAATGTTTATTCATTTTCGAGAGAGACAGAGACACAGAGAGAGACAGAGACAGAGAACGTGCATGAGCGGAGAAGAGGCAGAGAGAGAGGGAGACACAGAATCTGAAGCAGGTTCCAGGCTCTGAGGTGACAGCACAGAACCCAATGCAGGGCTCGAACTCATGAATCACAAGATCATTTCCTTAGCTGAAGACAGATGCTTAACCAACTGAGCCATCCGGGTGCCCTTTGACCAAGTGTTTTTAAACATTTTGGTATTTTTGACAAACTCTACAAAATCAAATTCTAAATGAAATAGTTTTGACCTCATGAACTTTGGGACTTTTTTATTTGAGAGAGAGAGCAAGAGTGCAAGTGGGGGAGGGGTGAGAGAGAGAGAAGAGAGAAGAGAGAGAGACCCTCAAGCAGGCTCCACATTCAGCAAGAAACCAGACACAAGGGTTGATCCCATGACCTTAGGATCATGACCTGAGCAGAAATCAAGAATTAGACGCTCACATAACTGAGCCGCCCAGGCACCCCAACTTTGGGATTTTTAAGAGGGGTCCTGGAACATCTCTAAACATTTGTTTTCCCTCCTTATAGAAAGAGATGTTAAACTAGTAAGATGTATGTGGTATGTTAAATTACATGGGAACCATTGTCAAATAAGTAACACTAAGCCTTTCTTATGTTGAAGATATGTACATGAAATTCCTAAAGTCTGATATGTCCTGGTATAATGTTATCATCATAATTCTAGTTATCATTTTAAAATGTTGGGTGCCACAAAAATAACCAAATTTCCTTGTCAATTCTGCTATAAAGAACTCTCATCAGATCTTTAATAATAGGCATTTTTTGTCTGTTGTCATTTACACATGGTTGTCAAAACATGGCTATTGTTTTACTAAGGTGCTTTCGCAATCATGTTCCTCCCAAAGTGCGTCATCAATCAAGAAGATTCATAGAGAGGACTTTGGCAAGAACAGGATTATGATAACTTTAAGATCATAAAAATGAATTGGATAAGAATTTCTATAACTACTGGAAAAATTGGATTCAAGCAGAACAGGGATTAATATATAGAACTGAATGAACTAAGGAGGATGGTTATAATTCTTTATGAGCTTTTGTTTGAAACATTGCTGGGTCTTTAATGTTTTGTTTTCCAAGATTTAAGAAACCTTCTCTTATGCTATGTGACCTACAGCAATTTGGTAAAGTATACCCTTATGACAAACATGAAATATTTACTTTCTTTCCCTGCCCAATTCCTTCAGAATTTAGAAACCCTTGAATATTCCTTTCATGGCAATATAATTGGTTATGTGCATAAGTTCAATAAGAACGTGTTCTTCTTGAAACAGGACACAACTGGAAACAATGGCTATATTACCAAGGCTTTGACTGAAATGTTATTGGAGAGATGTGTGTATAGACTCAGAAATGACCAGACAGCTTTCTGGAACTGCTTAGGGAGTTCAGCCTAGTACGTTGCTTATAAGGTTCCCAGCAGCCTTACCAGGTGGGTAAGGAAAGTCACTCCCTGGAAGGCCCACAAAGATCTCAGGATAGTTAGGCGGACCTCAAGCAGAGAGGAGTTCACCGAAAATATAGTCCTGTAGACTATAGTACAGTCTTTGGTTTAGCTTCCTGGCCTCAGAGGCTTTTAAGAGTTCAATCTGAGATTTTTTATGAAAATTTCCAGTGAAGCAGACTTAAAAAAAGAGTTTATATGGTCAATCATGGTCCTTATTACACTTATGTAAATAAATAATCAGGCCAAGTTTCATGCAAACAGACTAGATTTAATGTGATTATCTGTGGTTAAAAAAAAAAGAATGGGCTAATTGTAGAAAGAAAGAGTGCGCTTGCACCTTTAGAGAGTTTAGATTTTCATCTTGTTAATTGAAGTTCTGTGGGGTACCTGTAGAGTGGACTCGATCCTGAATTCTTCTAGTTCTCAAACATCTATCTAGCTACGACTCTCCAAGCTAACATTTACGATTTTCTCTCACCCTTCTGACTTGAGACCAGTTAAAAGGAAGGCTGTCCTTTAATCTCCTTGCAAGAGGCTATACAACGTTCTACTCACTGCCCAGATGGCAACCGGACTTCAGGGACCCAAACCTTGTGTACACGTCTCACAGCCAAGGAAGGGTCCACCAGACTCCTGGTCCCGTGCAGACACTGGTGACTCTCCGCATCAAATGACTCGGAAGAGAAGCAGCTGACATTGATTGGACCCCTTCCATCAAAGATGCCAGATCAAGACTTCTTACTTTAACTAAACATAAAACCCTCTCTTCTTTTCTTTCTTTCCTTTACCCTTCCTTGGCCTAGAGAGATTAGCAGTAATTATTAAATTATAACTCAGACAAATAAGATTTGTTAGTTAGCCTTTTGCTCTTGATTTTTAAGGTTATTCACTATAAGCAGAGACCACAGTTTCTATGGTACAGAATTGTTGGAATTTATCAAGTTTCTTTGTAATTTAGTGCATGGTCAATGTCTGTGGATGCCTCATGTGTGCTCTCAAAGTATGGCTAGTTTCTGTTTCTTGGGCATAAAGATACTCTCAAATGTATTAATATGTATAATGAATTGTCATTAGATCATGTTTAGCAATATTTTTTTCAGCTATTCTATGTCAGGACTGGGCTGATGATAGATATTTCCTTAGAACCTTTTTTTTTTTAAACATTTATTTATTTTTGAGAGACAGAGTGTGAGCAGGGGAGGGGCAGAGAGAGAGGGAGACACAGAATCGGAAGCAGGCTCCAGGCTCTGAGCCATCAGCCCAGAGCCGGATGTGAGGCTCGAACTCACAAACTGTGAGATCACGACCTGAGCTGAAGTCGGCCAATTAACTGACTGAGCCACCCAGGTGCCCCGATATTTCCTTAGGAGAAAGAAATGAAAGGGGGTTGAGATCTTTAAAACCAAAAAGACTTTATGGTAGAAAACATTATAAAATAAAAGCTTGGTTGGTGTTAGCATATTATATTAGCATACTCGTAAAAATGGTCAATTACCTGGAAAAACGTAACAATTCTCCATGTGTATAGATTTAATATAGTTTAAAGCACATAAATCACAAACTGGTAGAATTATGAAAAGGAATGGACAAATTCCTAGCCTTAGTGAGATATTTACAAAGCATGTGTTGGTGATTAGAGTCTTGGACAGAAAAAAATATTACATTAAAAATATAGAGGAATTCCTTTCGGCCAGAACCGCCATCTTCCAGTAATTCGCCAAAATGACCAACACAAAGGGAAGGAGGAGGAGAGGGACTCGCTACACGTTCTCTAGGCCTTTTAGGAAACATGGAGTCGTTCCTTTGGCAACATCGATGCGAATCTACAAGAAAGGTGATGTTGTGGACATCCAGGGAATGGGCACTGCTCAGAAAGGGATGTCCCACAAGTGTTACCACGGCGAGGCCGGAGAGTGTGCCTCGTCACCCGGCACGCTGCGGGCACCGTTGTGAACACGCAAGTCAAGGGAAAGATTCTGGCTACGAGAATTAACGTACAGATGGAGCATATTAAGCGCTCAGAGAGCCGAGATAGCTTCCTGAAGCGCGAGGGGAAATGACCAGAAGAAG
>NC_043707.1:30722507-30750362 GCF_006229205.1 Suricata suricatta | reverse complement strand
TATATATATAGAGAGAGAGAGAGAGAGAGAGAGAGAGAGAGAGAGAGAGGAGTTGAATAAGACAATTATAAGCTTGTTGTGACGGACATAAAATAAAATAATAAAATTTTGGTCCCAGAAATTTAAAGAACGTACATACATACATCTTTCTCAAATACACGAGTCATTTATAAAAACCTATGACACACTAGTTCATACGGCACATCTCTGCAAATATCAAAGGGAGGCAAGAATGAAAACCAGAGGCCAGTAAGAAGGCATTTCAGTCATTCAGGCAAGAAGTAGGGAGAAGTTCATTCAGGGAGAAGCGGCTGGATTCAGGGTACATTTTGAAGGTAGAGCTGACAAAGTTTGCTAATAGACTGGATGTGCAATGCAACAGAAAAAGAAAAACCAACATAGTGACTGTAGTTAACAATACTGTGCCGTGTGGCGAGGGTGTGGAGAGACGGGCACCCTCCTACACTGTTGGTGGGAATGTAAACTAGCGCAGTCCCTCTGGAAAACAGTGTGGAGGCTCCTCAAAAAACTATCCATAGAACTCCCCTAGGACTCAGCAATAGCCCTGCTAGGGATTTACCCAGGGGATACAGAAGTGCTGATGCATAGGGGCACATGTACCCCTATGTTCATAGCAGCAATGTCAACAATAGCCAAAACATGGAAAAAGCCTAAATGCCCATCACCTGATGAGTGGATCAAGAAGATGTGGTATATATACACAATTCATAAATCATTGAATAAACCCCATAAGATTTTTGAAATTTACTCACGTGAATTTTGTTTTTTAACAACACCTAAAACCAATACAGTGTTATATGTCAGTTGTATCTCAATTCAAAAGAAAAGAAAGGATAGGAATCACGGATGATTGCAAGGCACGTGGCCTCAGCAACTGCAAGATGGAGTTAGTTCTATCAGAGATAAAGATGCCTGGGGTGGAGGAGACAGGCTAGGATCGGGGGGGGGGGGGGGGGGGGGGGGGGGGGGGGGGGGGGGGGGGGGGGGGGGGGGGGGGGGGGATCATGTCAAGAGTGGAAGTCTGGGGGAAGCTGGGTGGCTCAGGAGGTTAAGCATCTGCCTTCTGCTCAGGTCATGATCTCATGGTTTGTGAGTTTGAGCCCCAGGTCGGACTCTCTGCTGTCAGTTCAAAGCCTGCTTCAGAGCCTCTGTCTCCCACTCTCTGGGATCTTCAGATCCCTCTCTCCCGATTGCACTCTCCCTCTCTCTAAAAATTAAATAAGCATTAAAAAAAAGAAGAATGGATGTCTGTTTGACTTACAAGTGAAAATGTCCAACGGGACAGTCAAGCACGAGTCTGGAAGTGAGGGGAAAAGTCTGTCTGGGGATGAGGTTTGGAAATCGCCTTCCTATCAAAGATATAACATCAGTTGGCACCGCAGAACTGGAGAGATCACCTCTGGAAGGAGTGTGGACAGAGAGGAGGCCTGAATGCGCTCTGATGTTTAGGGTCAGAAAGAGAGGAGAACTCAGAGAAGGTGGGGACAGGGAAGCAGGAAGAGAAACAGGAGGTCTGGGAGACCAAGTCGCCAAGAGGAAAGAGATCCAGGAGTGGGGGATCTCCTTTGCCAAATGCTCAGCCAAGAGGAGTGCCAATAAGGTGCAGGTCATTGGTGACCTTGGCCAGAACAGCCTGGGGTTGGGAGGGAGAGGTTTGAGAACAAAAGTCTAATTGTAGTGGGTTCAAGAGGAAAAGGAAAACAAAGCAGAGAATGAGAGTTGGGGCATGTGAGGTCAAGCAGGGGACTGTTTTTTGTTGATTTTAAGACAGGAACTATATTAAAGAAGGATCCAGGGGAGAGAGGAACCGGTGATATTGCAGGGCAGAGGCAAGCACAGAAGAAAAGTCCTTGAGTAGGTGGTAGGGGGTGAATCCCAGCTGTGCAGGGCTGAACCATATTGAAGCTAGAAGCCAAAGGAAAAAATCATTAATACTGATTCAGCCTGCACTTAAAATTTTGATATTTTGCTCATTGTGGATTTTTTGCACTGATTTTGGCTTTAAAATATTGCATTAAAATATTATTTATGTTGATTAATGGTTTGGGTTTTGTTTTGTTTTTCATACTCTTTCATATTTTGCACCTGAAGCCCTTTGCAGGGGGAATCTTTGCAGAAGATTTCCTAGGATAAGAGGGAGGTGGAGTGGAGGCGAGTGTATCAGAGTAGAGGGTACAGGGCATCTTATGATTGGCAGGACTCGCTCCGCAGGCCGACAGGCATCCCCCAAAGCTCAGAAACCAGGTTAGGCGGTTTGTGTGGGCTCCTCCGTAATGTACCAAGACCAGGACTAGAGTCAGCTTCAGCGGAGAGAGAGCTCCCCCTGGTGGGTCTGGGTGGCAAAGACATCTCAGAACGGATGGTGCTGCGGGCTGTGAGGTGTGCAAGGGCGCCGGTGACCAGGGGCGGGCAGGGGAAGAGAAGCCCTGGAACCCACCCGGGTGATCGAAACGAAGGAGGTCAGGCAGCCGATAGAGGAGCGCGTTTTGAGAAGGTAATCAATCGTTTCAAATGTCCGAGAGCCCTCATTTAATTTTGGCCTGATTATTTGTACAGGTGCAGCAAAGGGTGTATGTAAATCAACACATGTGAACCTCTCCAAGTACACAATATTTTTCAAATTAAGATGAAAAACTTATCTTCCCGGGGCGCTTGGTGGCTCAGTTGGTGAAACACCCAGCTGTGGCTCAGGTCATCAACTTGAGGAACCCGCAGTTTGTGGGTTCGACCCCTGTGTTGGGTTCCGTGCTGACAGCTCAGAGCCTGGAGCCTGTTTCAGATTCTGTGTCTCCCTCTCTCCTCTCTCTCTACCCCTCCCCCACTCATGCTCTGTCCCTGACTCTCTCAAAAATAAATTAAACATTTAGAAAAAAAATTTAAATTATCTTCCATGTGGAAATTTTTCTAAAGGAGTTAAAGCTTGGAGGGTTAAAAGCCTCTATTACTTGTTTTTCTACCCTTGACCAGACCAGGAAATTCCTTTCATGAAATTTCACCTGCAGTGCTTAGAAGTCAAATGAAATCTTAATCTCAGGGATATTCCTAATGTTCTTAAGGTCCTGGTTCTTAAGAAGTGACCTTCCTTACCACTGTGAGGCTGGAAACTTAAAAAAACAAGAAACAAAATGTCCAAGGTAAAAAGAAGTTACTGTCAACCTAAAACATCGGCACAGACTTTTCTCTCACTGGGCATCAGATCACAGGGCCTTTGGTGCCAGGCCGTGCGAGCTGGCTGGCCAGTGACGGGATGGATTTTTGAGTGACTCAGAGCAACTTTGGTTCCTATAAGACCAACTGAATTCCAGCTCCACGCCAATCAAAATATCAGGATTGAGTTCATCCGCTTGAGTTTCCAGAAGGTGAGCAGGAAATTGGACTGGACACCACCCATCTTACCTGCACAGCTGGAGGTAGGAGCTCTTTCTTTGGAGCAGGATTTACGTATCAGTCATTCTTTTCAGCGGAAACAAACACATCCGGCCTGATGGGTTTAGGGTGCCCATCACACCCACACAGTGTGTTCTGCTGGATATGAGGGGCACCGTAACCAGGACCACAGGTTGGGTTTAGCACTACGACTTTCCTTTTAAGTGAATGTTACACAATGATTTCATTTTAAACTATTTTGCCACATAGCTACCTTCAGAATCTAATGGTTCTTTTTCACGATAAAGCTCTGGGATGTAAATATTGCTGAGGGTCCCACGATGCCTGCCTACTGGTTTCCTCCGGGAAACTGAGGCAGCCCAGCAGAAAATAAGAGCCAAGGGAGACTTTAGTACAGCTGGGCTCCAAATGTGCCCCCCGGCCTACACTCTGGCGATTCGGCAGGAGGCGGAAGCCTTAAGGGGTCCAGGTGCTTGAGCAGACCCAAATCACTGACCGGCAGTGACGCTGTGCAGATGCCAGGAGATCCCAGAGTCAGACTAAAATAAATAAGAGCCGAAGAACCAAAGAGAGGTATCAGTGACCACATACAACTGAAGAAATAAAGTCCAGTTTAGGACTAGTTAAGATTCCAAGCAACAGCAGCACCAGCAACAACCCTCAGCCTCGGACGCTCCAAGATGCGCAAAGAAATAGGGCAGTGTGACCCGTTCGGGAGAAAAGCGTCGTCAACAGAAACTGATTCTGAGTGGGCCAGATGAGGCATTTAGCAGACAGATACTTCAAAGCAGCTATTATGAATATCTGCAAAGAATTAAGGGGACTGTGCTGATGAGAGTGGCTCAAAACACAGAGAATCTCAGCAGGGAAAGAGAATCTTCTTCTTCTTTTTTTTTTTTTTAAAGAATTAGATGGAAACTCTATGGCTGAAAAGTAAAATAACCAGAATGAAAATTTCATTAGAAGGGTTCAACGGCAGGGGCACCTGGGTGGCTCAGTCAGTTAAGTGACTTGATTTCAGCTCAGGTCATGATCTCACGGTTCACAGGATCGGGCCTCGAGTCCGACTCTGTGCTGGGATTCTCTCTCTTCCCCTCTCTCTCTGCCCCTCCCCTGCTCACACTCTCTCTCAAAATAAATAAACCTTTTTTTGAAAAGAAAATCTGAATTGACCAATAGTCTGTAAAAAAAAAAATGGAATGAATAATTTTAAAACCTTTCCACAAAGAAAAGTCCAGGCCTAGATGGCTTCACTGATGACTCTATCAAGCTTTTAGGGAAGAAGTAATGTTAATTCTTTTCTTAAAAAGTGTTTAGGGGCACCTGGATGGCTCAGTCGGTTAAGCGTCCCATTTCAGCTCAGGTCGTGATCTCGCAGTTCAGGAGTTCAAGCCCCATGTCGGGCTCTGGGCTGATGGCTGGGACCCTGGAACCTGCTTTGGATTCTGTGTCTCCCTCTCTCCCTGCCCTTCCCCTGCTCATGCTCTGTCTCTCTGTCTCTCAAAAACAAATAAATGTTAAAGAAAATAAAAATAAAAATAAATTAAAAATGCTTAATGTTTCTTTATTTTTGAAAGAAAGAGAGAAAGACAGAGCATGAGTCAGGGAGAGGTAGAGGAGCCTGAAGCAGGGCTTGAACTCACGAACCATGAGACCATGACCTGAGCAGAAGCTGGACGCCCAAGTGACTTAGCCACCCAGGTGTCCCTATAGTAATCCTATATGAACTCTTTCAGGAAACAGAGGAGAAAGAAACACTTCTCAACCTATTTTATAAGTTTCATACTATCTTGATATCAAAGCAAATAAAGACATGACAAGAAAAGAAAATAACAGACCAATATGACCCATGAACATAGACATGCTTCTTTTTAGTTTTTATTTATTTTTAGTAATCCCTACACCCAGCGTGGGACTCAGACTCACAACCTTGAAATCAAGAGTCCCATGGTCTTCCGACTGAGCCAGCCAGGTGCCTCTAGACATAAAAAATTTTTAACAAAACATTTTGAAACTGTATCCAGTAACATAGAAACAGGATTACACACTATGACTAAATGGAGTTCATTCTAGGCATGTAACATCGCTTTAAGCCAAAAAATAAATTAATGTAATGTATCACATTAATAGAACAAAGGAAAAATGCATGATTATCTCAACTGATGCAAAAAAAATTATTTGAAAAAATCCAATTTTCATTTATGATTTAAAAAAATCCTTCAAGACTCTCAACACATGGGAACAAAAAACACACAGCTAATGTCACACCTAATGATGAAAGACTAACTGCTTACCCACATGTCCTAGAGCGAGACAAGAATGTCTGCTCTTACCACTCTTAATGCAACATTTGCCGTAGATTCTGGCCAGTACAAAAAGGAAAGAAAAAAATTAAAGGCCTCCATGTCAAGCTCGGCACAGAGACTCCTTGGGACTCTCTCCCTCTCTCCTCTCTGCCCCTCTCCCTCTCATATATGCTTTCTCTCTCTCTCAGAATAAGAAATAAACTTAAAAAAAGTAATCTGTAGGCCTTTAATTTTTTTTTTTTTTAAAGAAAGAGAGCACGTACGAGCTGGGGAGAGGGGCAGTGGGAGAGAGAATCTGAAGCAGGCTCTGCACTGAAGGCATACAGATTACTTTTGAAGAAATGGATCCAGGGCATCTGTGTGGGTCAGTCAGTTAAGTGTCTGACTCTTGGTTTTGGCTCAGGCCATGATCTCACGGTTCGTTCATAGGTTCAAGCCTCACATTGGGCTCTGTGCTGTCAGTGTGGAGCCTGCTTGGAATTCTCTCTCTCTCCCTCTCTCTCTTGTCCCTTCCCTGTTCTCATTCTCTTTCTTGGAAGGAAGGAAGGAAGGAAGGAAGGAAGGAAGGAAGGAAGGAAGGAAGGAAGGAAGGAAGGGGAGAGAGAGAGAGAGAGAGAGAGAGAGAGGAAGGAAGGAAGGAAGGAAGGAAGGAAGGAAGGAAGGAAGGAAAGAAAGAAAGAAAGAAAGAAAGAAAGAAAGAAAGAAAGAAAGAAAGAAAGAAAGAAAGAAAGAAAGAAAGAAAGAAATTAAAAAGAAGAAAGAAAAGAAATGGATTTTAGGAAGAATAAAATTGTCTTTATTCATAAATGTCATGGCCTTGTATGTAGAAAATCCTGAGGAATTTATAAAAAGGAAAAAACTATTATAACTAATAAGTGAGTTTAGCAAGGTCTATGATCCTAGATCAAAATATAAAAGCCAGTTATATTTCCATAAACTAGCAATAAACAATCAAAAATGAGATTTAATAAACAATTCCACTCACAAAAGCATCAAAAAGAATAAAATAATTAAGAATAAATTTAGCAAAAGAAGTGCAGGACCTGCACAGTGAAAACTAGAAAAGATTGCTGAGAAATTTAAAGGATAATTAAATGGAGAGATATATACTATGTTCATGGATTAGGAGACTCAAAAGTATCAAGATGGTGATTATTTCCAAATTTACCTATACATTCAACGGAATCCCTATCTAAATCCCAGAAAGCTTTTTTTAAAAAGTAATTGACAAGTTGATCTTAAATTTATATGGAAATACAAAAGACCCAGAATTGCCAAAATGGTCTGGAAAAGTGGAACAAAGTTTGGGAACTCACTCTACTTGATTTCATAGCCTCCCATGAAGCTGCAGTAATCAGGATAGCATGGCGCTGACATAAGGATACACATTGTGGAACAAAGGAATAGAGTAGAAAGTCCAGAATAAACACTTATATTTATGGCCAATTGAGTTTTGACAAACATTCTAAGAAAATTAAAAGAGGAAAGAACGGCTTTTCAACAAACAGGGGTGCAACAGTGAGAAATCCATATGCAGATGAATAAACAAGCAACGCTGATCTCGTGACATATATAAGAATTATTTTCAGAGGGGAGCAGAGAGGGAGAGAGGGACTCCCAGGCACGCTCCATGCTGTCAGCACAGAGCCTGACTCAGGGCTTGATCTCACAAGCCGTGAGATCATGACCTGAATGGAAATCAAGAGTTGGATGCTTAATTAATTGAGCAACCCAGGTGCCCCTGAGAAATCATACTTCTAAGCATTTATCCCAGAGACATGAAAACTTAGGTTCACACCAAAACCAGTATGGAAATGGTTTTAGTAGCTGTATGTGTAATATCCTAACTGGAAACCGTCTGAATGTCCTCCAACATTAGAACGGGTAAACTGTGGAGCGCCAAACAATGGACTGTTACCTTGCAATAAGAGGAATGAACTATCAACATGTACGTAAGAACTTGGGTGGATCTCAAGGACAACATCCAAAGGTTTTATGTAACATTCTTGAAATGGTAAAATTACAGAGAACAGGAACAACCTCTCTGGCTGCCGGGAGTTAGGGATGGGGGAAGGGAGTTTCTTTGTGTTGATGGGCAGTTCTGCATGTTGATTCTGCACAGAATTAGACACAACACACACACGCACACACACGCACATGCACACGCACAAACGGCGAGAAGGGAATACGGTCTACAGTTAATAGTATTGTCCTGATGTCAATTTCCTTATTTCCTAACTTCCATATGTAGTCATATTGTACTACATAAGATTGCATTGGTAATTATTAACAATATGCATTTGTCTAAAGTCACTCAACCATACACTTACATAGGTGATTTTTACTGTGTGTAAATTATACCTCAGAATGCTAATTTTATTTTATTTTATTATTTAAAAATTTTTTTGATGTTTACTTATTATTGAGACAGAGAGAAAGAGAGCATGAATGGGGGAGGGACAGAGAGAGAGGGAGACACAGAATCTGAAGACAGGCTCCAGGCTCTGAGTTGTCAGCACAGAGCCCAATGTGGGGCTTGAACCCACAAACTGAGAGATCATGACCTGAGCTGAAGTTGGACACTTAACCAACTGAGCCCCCCAGGAGACCCAGAATGCTAATTTTAAAATACAAAATATTAAGTAGTACAGGCACTGAAAAAAAGAGGAAGGAAGGAAGGGAGAGAGGGAGAGGTGGTGGAGAGAGAGGGAAGGGGGGAGGGAAGAAAAGAAGAAACAGTAACTGAAGGCTAGCAGAAACCATGCAAAGTAAGAACACACACACACACACACACACACACACACACACACTCCAATAACACATTCCCATCCTCAGAAAGATAGCAAAAGACACTGTATGGATTTGTGCAGTAAAAATAGGATACAAAAAAATAGGATACTCACTAATTAAAACTGTGACAGTAGAGTTGAAGAACACAATAGTTAGAAGGCTTAAGTTGAAGAAATTTCTCCAAAAGAGAGAGAATGGAAAATGGGAGAAAAGATACAATTGGAGGACCCGTCTGGGAGATCCAGCATCTGAATGATGGAAGTTTCAGAGGGGAAGTCATAGGGCACAGGATCATCAACAACACAGGAGAATTTCCCAGACCTGAAGGAAAACATGTTTTGAGAT
Source organism: Suricata suricatta (assembly GCF_006229205.1). Classification (NCBI taxonomy): domain Eukaryota; kingdom Metazoa; phylum Chordata; class Mammalia; order Carnivora; family Herpestidae; genus Suricata; species Suricata suricatta. The sequence continues at coordinate 30,741,513 of NC_043707.1, read as the reverse complement.
TGAAAGAACCCACCAAACACTCAGTGCGGCACACGCACTGTGGAAGTCAGAACACTGGGGACAGAGAGAAGATTCTGAAAGCTTCCCAAGAAGACTGGCTCATGAAAGCTCATTGTTAAATTTTAGGAATTTTGCAGCCAGTTGTTAAATTATCGGTAGCATGAAATCAGCCGTGATGGGAATATTTACACTAATATTTACATCATGGAAACTGGTAAGGGGGGGGAAGCTGGCCTATCAGCATATTGCTAAATAGTTAAGTAAATTACGGCATATAATTTATGCAGTCGTTAACAATCATAGCTATGAAGAATGTGTAGAAATGCAGGACGCCGGGGTGGCTCAGCCAGCTGAGCGTCCGACTTTGGCTCAGGTCATGATCTCATGTTCGTGGGTGTGAGTCCCGCATCGGGCTCTGTGCTGACAGCTCAGAGCCTGGAGCCTGTCTTCAGATTCTGTGTCTCCCTCTCTCTCTGCTCCTCCCCTGTTCATTCTCTCTCTCAAAAATAAACATTAAAAAAAAAAGAAACAGAAAACACTGATATAATATTAAGTTAGGTAAGTAAACAAATGTATAAGCACACTATAAATACAACTATGGTGCATATTCATACAGACAGAGAACAAAAGAAATAAATACATGAAAAAAGTTATTTTTTTACAATGATGGTAGGAATGTTTTAAACTTTATTTTTAAAAAACTTCACATTTATTTATTTTGAGAGAGCAAAAGGGGAAGGGGTTGAGAGAGAGAAGGGGAGAAAGAGAATCCCAAGCAAACTCTGTGCTGTCAGCACAGAACCCACTGTGGGGCTCGATCTTACATACTGTGAGATCGTGACCTGAGCCGAAATCAAGAGTTGGACGCTTAACCCACTGAGCCATCCAAGTGTCCCTAAACTTTACTTTAAATGATCCTTATTATTGGGGTGCCTGAGTGGCTCAGTCGGTTAAGTGTCCGACTTCAGCTTAGATTATGAGCTCAAGGTTCATGGGTTTGAGCCCCACATCAGACTCTGTGCTGATAGCTCAGGGCCTGGAGCCCGCTTCGGATTCTGTGTCTCCTGTCTCTTGGACTCTCCCCTACTCATACTCCGTCTCTCTCTCCCTCTAAAATAAACATCAAAAAAAATTAAAAATAAAGAAATGATCCTTATTATTTGTTTAAATTAAGATTAAAACCTTTGCTCAGCTCACCCTCCCCAAATACCCACAGAACAAAGCTCAAACCTGCTTAATAAAAATCTTATAAATGGCCCCCATTACCTTGAGGCCTGACATGATTCTAGACAGGTAAGTTTTAAGTTTGTTCTGCCCGCCCACCCCTATCTCCTACCACTTGCCTCCAGCCACTTGTGCTCCAGTCCTGTAAGAACAGTCACCCAGGAGAGGCCCTCCTTCCCCAGGGTTATCTTAAGGAGCCCCCAGCATCCAGCAAGAATCCGCATACCCCACCCCGTATGTGTCTCTGTGATAACACTTACCACTTGGCTGTAGGTGAGTTATCCCTTAGCTTGGGAGTCTGCTCTCTGGGAAAGAAACTGTCTTCCTGAACCCCGTAGGTTTTAAGTAATTGTTCGATGTTTGGGGACGCAGGGTAGGGCAGCCACTGAAGGCCGCCTCTTGCATGAAGCCTTCCTGATTCCCACACCACCTCCGCTATTCTGGGAGAAATCAAACTCTCCCTCTCTCATGTTGGCATAGCACTTTGTGTTAAGAGAGTTATTCTCTCTTAACTCAGCTTCCACATCTGTAAAATGGAGCAATAATAGTATCTATGTCACTGGGTTATTGCAAAGATTAAACAAGGTTATGTTTCAACACCCCATGCCAAGCTCATGGGAAATACTCAATAAAAGAAGCCGCTATGATGATTATTTTGACATTTGCCTTGCTGTGTCATATTGTAACATGTACACTTTCACTTCCCCAGTTAAATCGAAAACTCCTCTTGGACAGGGAACATATCCTGTCTCTGTATCTTCCATAGTGCGTGGCAGGCTCTCTTGCCAGAGTAGACATTGACAGATCATCCCTGAATGTGCGCAAAGAGGCACACGTGGAGGCCACATGTGTGTGCATGCATACATTTGTGGACACACGTGCATCAATCCGTCCTTCTGTCTTCACGTGGCTGGACTGTCTGACAGCGCTGACCACCCCCACCTTCTGGAAGGGAAGCATTTGCTAGCGTGGCTCCTAGGATCTTCTCTCCCTTGGATTTGCACTCTGACCTCTCTGGAGACTCCTTCAGGCTCCTTCACGCCCCAGCCCCTCCTCCACTGCCCTGAAATGTCTGGTCCCCATTGTGCCGTCTCAGCCCTGATCTTCTTGCTCTGGACACTGCTGAGTGGCTTCATCAAAAGCACAGAGACTCTGGAAGAGTGTGGAACGGTCACAGCCTGGGTGTCGCCAGCCTCACCCTCCCTTCTCACCTCCAGACCTGCAAAGCCTGCCCTCCTTCCTTCGCCTCCCTCCCCAGGGCGAGTCATCAGTGCTGCAGCTTCAACAGTAGTTCCCACGGAAGGATCTCATCCTCCTCCACCCTCCATTAGGTCCTGGGCCACCGTGGCCACTCGGACCCCTCCACTTTTTACCTGGACCCTGCAGCCAGAGTGAGGTCTCCTTGGTTCAGCATCCCACTGAAATCCCATCACTATGGACCAAGGGATGCATACACGAATAGATAGGTAGGAAATCGACTATGTATCTTAAATGCAGAATCTAAGTGGAAGGTATATGAGCGTTTGTGGCAATTCCTTCGACTTTTCTGTTCTTCAAAGTTTTTATAAGACATTGGGGGAAATAGCCTCCAATGGTTTCTTTTGGCTTTTTGGACAAAACTCAGACTCCTGCATGTACAACATAAGGTGCTCTATGATCTGGCCTCTGCGTGGCTCTAACCTCATCTGCCGCTGTAAGAACACGAGTCTGAACCAAACAGACGCCATGACAGGCTTTAAGTTTCCCCTCTATACTAGAGGGTCCAAGGGTCAGTCTCTCCGGAACCATTAGGTGGTTATACATTATCCGGGGGGCGGAAGAGACCACTTTGCGGTATCTAATCAGGGAAGCCCAGCTACCTCTCCCCACATTCCTAAAGGTGAGGCCTACAGATAGGAACTTTAGATAGGACCCTGCTACCTAATGTTAAAGTTAACCCGATAGTCACCGAACAAGACCCTGAATTCACTCTGTAATTGGTTAATTTCAAAGATACCCTAAATGTTGTAATTGGGTCCCGCCAAAGGTAACGAACGCTCTAAACAATGTGTGTGGTTAAAGCTGCTGCCAATACTGTTGTACCATTATGATTGGGTCACTGTACCTATGTCACAATTGCTTGTAACTCCCCCTTCCCAAACCCCATAAAAACCCTACACAGCCCTTGTTCAGGGCTCTCAGCACGGATTCACTGCATTGGTGAAAGCTGTGAGACCGAACTTAGGCCCGGCGAGTCTAAGCCTTAATAATAAATGCCCTTTGCTTTTACATGCGTGACTCGGTCTCCCTGGCGGTTTCTGGTTTTGGGGTGATATTGAAATCTTGGTCATTACACCGCCATCCACTCGCGCCCTTCCCATAAATTACTTGGAGATCCTGGGGGAGAGCTGGGGTATTTCATTTCTCTGTACCCACCGACTTGCTGTTCTCAATTCCCAGAACGTTCTTCCCTGCGTTCTTCCTCCCAACCCCCTCTGTGCCCTGCAAACTCATCTCAAGCGATGCCTCCTCCTGGAAGCCTTCGCGGGCCACTCCTCATCTGGTTCCTCTGCCTCTCCCCCGGCTCAGCAAAGGTTTCAGGCATGCAGGGCCCCACCTAGGACTAGACTTGCAGCTGTGCTGCCTCACTGGAGACTGGGCCGAGGGCTGGGCTCTAGTTACACGGCTCTGAATCGCGGATCTCTCATTTCTCCCCTCAGAGGACGCGTCCTCAGGCCGGTCCTCTGCGTGTGCGACAAACACACTTAGCTGGGTGAGCGGATCCCAGATCCCGATGCTGGATCTGAGAGGCCGACCTGGGGAGCCCCACCGAGCCCCGCGGCCTACCGGAGGGGCCCGCGCCTGTGGCCAGGGGTGGAGCCCCCCCTCCCGAGGAAGAGGTCCCGGCTGGGGTAGGGAAGAAGGCGGGGCCTGGGGCCGTGCGAGTCCGTGTCCCGAGCTGGGGACGGAAGTTGCAGAAGTACCAGTAGTTTCAGTTTTGTTTCTCTTTCAGGCACCCAGCCCCAGCAGCGTCCAGACCCCGGGCCCCCCACGCCCCATCCCGGAGCCCAAGGTCAGCTCAGGCCTGGTAAGGAGGGCGGACGACACGGACGAGATGGAAAGAGCGGGGAAGGGAGCGGAAGGAAGAGGAAGGGGGAGGGGAGGGATCCGGAAGGCGGGAGGAGAGGAGAGGGTGGGAGGGAACACCCCACCTCGCCCCACTACGGGGCCAAAGGCCTGAAGCTTACCTGAGAAAGCCTGCCCGCTCTGACCTGTCCTCCAGGCCCCCACGCTCCAGAAGTTTGGGGGACACCCCCTCCCCCACAGTCTCTTCCTGGAGGATTTCGGCCACTGCTGGGATCTGGGGGGATTCACAGACAGGTCCACACAACTCCTCCTCTTCAGAGGCTTCTAGAATAGCCCAGGCCCCCTGCAGGACAGGCATAAAGAAAGGCCTCTAGGAGATGAGGCCCAGGCCCCTGTGACCCCGAGGTCCAGCAGCTGGAAGGAGAGCAGGGCGGCAAGGACAGCAGGGCCGCTTGCTCCCCACAGCCTTCCTTCCACTTACTCCAGAACCCGACCAGGGAAATCCAGCCGGAAGTGGGGCCTCTGGACCCCTGATGCTGCTCCCAGGGTCTAGAAGACAGGTATTGGGGTGGGGCTACAGGAATCAGGGTCCCTTTTCCTGCCCCAGCTGCCACAAGTAGAGGTGACTACACACCTGGACCCTCGCCTATGTCCTCTCTGCCTGCAGCCCCCTGCCCCTGTCCCCAGCAGATGCTAGGACTCTTCACACAGGGCTAGCACCACACTGGTCACAGGCCTGTCAACCCCGGGGATGCCAGTCATCACACTGTCTGTTCCCTAAGGCTAGGCTTCTTGGTCTTGTCCTTTCTCACAGCACTAGGCACAAGGCAGGAAGTGTTTACTTTGTCGCATTTGCTGAATGTATGCACGGAGTGGGCCTGCTCCCTAGCTCCAGAGCAAGCGGCCACAGGCCCTGGAAGACCAGAAGGAAATTCCTGGCTGTTCAGGTAAGATTTCAGCCCTGGTGGAGCTTGAGAGTATGGGGAGAGTCGGGCTGGCAGGCTGGCAGCAACGAATGTGGAGGTACCCTTTGCCCTCTGACCCCGACCTCTCCCTTGCAGCATGGTTTCCCAGGGATCCTCGCCCTCCCTGCTGGAAGCCCTGAGCAGCGACTTCCTGGCCTGTAAAATATGCCTGGAGCAGCTTCGGGCACCCAAAACCTTGCCCTGCCTGCACACCTACTGCCAGGATTGCCTGGCCCAGCTGGCCGAGGGTGGCCACCTCCGATGCCCTGAGTGCCGAGAGACCGTGCCCGTGCCACCGGCGGGCGTGGCCGCCTTCAAGACCAACTTCTTTGTCAATGGGCTCCTGGATTTGGTGAGGGCCCGGGCTGGCGGAGACCTGCGGGCGGGGAAGCCAGCCTGTGCGCTGTGTCCCCTGATGGGGGGGGCCGGCACAGGGGGCCCGGCCACCGCCCGGTGCCTGGACTGCGCGGATGACCTGTGCCAGGCCTGCGCTGACGGGCACCGCTGCACTCGGCAGACTCACACCCACCGGGTGGTGGACCTGGTGGGCTACCGGGCCGGCTGGTATGACGAGGAGGCCCGGGAGCGCCAGGCAGCCCAGTGCCCTCAGCACCCGGGAGAGGCCCTGCGCTTCCTCTGCCAGCCCTGCTCCCAGCTACTGTGCCGTGAGTGCCGCCTGGACCCCCACCTGGACCACCCCTGCCTGCCACTGGCCGAGGCTGTGCGCGCCCGCAGGCCGGGCCTGGAGGAGCTGCTGGCGGGCGTGGACGGCAACCTGGCAGAGCTCGAGGCCGCCCGGACGGCCGAAAAGGAAGCCTTGGCCCGGCTGCGGGAACAGGCAGTGAGGGTGGGGACCCAGGTGGAGGAGGTGGCTGAGGGGGTCCTCCGGGCCCTCCTGGCCCAGAAGCAGGAGGTGCTGGGGCAGCTGCGGGCCCACGTGGAGGCTGCTGAGGAGGCTGCTCGGGAAAGGCTGGAGGAGCTGGAGGGCCGGGAGCAGGTGGCCAGGGGGGCAGCTGCCTTCGCCCGTCGGGTACTCAGCTTGGGTCGAGAGGCCGAGATACTTTCTCTGGAAGGGGCGATTGCCCAGAGGCTCCGGCAGCTGCAGGACTGTCCCTGGACGCCTGGCCCAGCCCCCTGCCTGCTGCCTCAGCTGGAGTTCCATCCTGGGCTCCTGGACAAGAACTGCCGCCTGCTAGGGCTCTCCTTTGAGGAACAGTCCCAGAAGGACAGTGGGAAAGAAGGAGCTGGAAGCCAGGGAGGTGACGAAACTCCCAACCAGAGAGAGGATGGAGCCAAGTCAGAGAGACAAGGTGGAATCCAGCCCCAGAGTAGGGATGGGGCTTGCACCCCAAAGGAGAACAGAGCCCAGACAGCCCAGGAAGGTGGAGCCCAGACCCCAAAGGAGGACAGAGCCAAGACACCCCAGGAAGACGGAGCCCAGACCCCAAAAGAGGGCAGAGCCCAGACCCCCCTAGAAGACGAAGGAGCCCAGACCCCGAGGGGTGGCAGATCCAACAAGAAGAGGAAGTTCAAAGGCAGACTCAAGTCAGTTTCCCGGGAGCCCAGCCCAGCACCTGGGCTGAATCTGGAGGGCTCTGGCCTCCTCCCCAGGCCCATTTTTTCCTGCAGCTTCCCCACTCGGATGCCGGGAGACAAGCGGTCTCCTAGGATCACAGGGCTCTGCCCGTTCGGCCCCCGGGAGATCCTGGTGGCGGATGAGCAGAATAGGGCGCTGAAGCGCTTCTCCCTCAATGGTGACTACAAGGGCGCGGTGCCTGTCCCCGAGGGCTGCTCCCCATGTAGTGTGGCTGCCCTGCAGGGAGCGGTGGCCTTCTCGGCTGGCGCGAGGCTCTACCTCATCAGCCCTGACGGCGAGGTGCAGTGGCGCCGGGCCCTGAGCCTCTCCCAGGCCAGCCACGCTGTGGCCGCCATGCCGAGTGGGGACCGCGTGGCCGTCAGTGTGTCGGGCCACGTGGAAGTGTACAACATGGAAGGCAGCCTGGCCACCCGGTTTATCCCTGGGGGCAAGGCCAACAGGGGCCTGCGGGCACTGGTGTTCCTGACCACCAGCCCCCAGGGCAACTTTGTGGGGTCAGATTGGCAGCAGAACAGCGTGGTGGTCTGTGATGGGCTGGGCCAGGTGATTGGGGAGTACCGGGGGCCAGGCCTGCATGGTTGCCAGCCAGGCTCTGTGTCTGTGGATAAGAAAGGCTACATCTTCCTGACCCTTCGCGAGGTCAACAAGGTGGTGATCCTGGATCCAAAGGGGTCACTGCTCGGCGACTTCCTGACAGCCTATCATGGCCTGGAAAAGCCTAGAGTGACCACCATGGTGGACGGCAGACACCTGGTCGTGTCTCTCAGTAACGGGACCATTCATGTCTTTCGGGTCCGCTCTCCTGATAGTTAAAGGGCTAGGACAAGAGAGGGGCTGGGGAGGGAGAGGGGAAGGAGGGTGGGCTGGGGGGATGAGGGAGGCAAGGCCACCATGGGATGTGGTGGCTGAGGGCATTTTCTGGAAGGCAGGGGCTGGCAACCTTTCAATGTGAAGTGCCAAACTGCTAACCCCTCTTCAGGGTGTTGTGGGGATAGGATCAAGGGCGGCAATGTGACCCCAGCAGGGGAGGAGGGTGCCGGGAGCTAACCATGCCTCCTGCTTTTTGTGGATGACTGCTGCTTCTGCTGCCACCCTTGTAGTTCAGGTTTCTGAAATCCGTAAGCTGGTGCCGATTGGCGTTCTTCACACCATTCCCAGTGGGGTGGCCCAGGGAGAGTCTTGGCGAGGCTGGCAGAAGAAATCTCCCAAGCTGAGATGGGCTTGGGGGGTGTCAGGCATGTGCCTTCTAGAAGAGAGCTGAGAACCCAGCTCCCCTCAGACTGAAATGAGGAACACCCCAGGTCAGAAGACGCCTGGGATTTTGAACCGGCTCAGCCTGGAAATGGAGATCCCTCTGACAATGGTGTGCTCCCGGGGAGTACAGGATGGGCTTTATGGGGGACCAGGTACAGACACCAGCTGAGGCCAAGAGGTGTGTACCTCAAAGTCCGTGAGGTGAACGGGCCACTGGAAAACAGAAGGGTTGGAGTCTAAAACAGCGCTCTGAGTATGAGAGGGGAGACCCCGAGGTCTCCCCTCCCACCACCAGGCTAATCCAAGGCAAGACTTATATAGGATGTAAAATCTCTGCTTTGATGTCTTTACACTTCCTAGAGTCTTATTTTTAGTTTTCCCTGAGTTTTCCAGTATGAGTCCTTTTGAGAAAATTTGGGTTTGGCTGAACTAAAGGGTGAAGGAATTTGCCTTCAGGTAGGCTGTTACTGCTGGGAAAAAACAAGCTAGCCCTAATCCTGGAGGCCAGGTGCTAGACTGTGGGGCCAAACCAACTGGAAAACCTGAGAAGTCAGTTGTGGGGCTGGGCTGGGGGGAGGGATGAAACGCACAGGGAAGGATTCTGTCAGAGATCAGCCTCGGCCACTGCACTCTTGCATGGCCTCGGTGGCCTCGGAGCCGAGGTGGACGTGTTGAGCCAGGGGCTGTCATAAGATGACCAAAGGGAATCTTAATGTAGGGACCATGGATGATGGAATGTTCATGGAGACCAGAGGGATTTGGGACAAGTCCAGAGGGAAAGTGCAGTGCCTTAAGGAGTAGGGAAAAGAAAACCCTCTTTTGAAGAGGTCATTGCTTGTTCTGTTGATGTAATGGGGGAAATCATCTGGGTCAAGTGGATGAATTCAGTTATATAAAAACTGGAAATATATGCATGGCAAAAAATAATGAGAAGGAAAGGAAAGCCAGTAAGATGAGGAAATTATGTAGAATTGGTCTGAGTAAGAGCTGAGGCCAAAAGACCCATCAGGCAATGTACCCAGGAGGAGACACACACAGGCCAGGACTAGGAAACTATAAAATAAAGTCAACCACTTGGCATTCACCGAAAATATATTAAAAATACGTCATGAGGAAATAGGCTGCCAGGATTATAAAGTGCGATGCTTCCTGAGAGCAATTTGGCAATCGTTGATAAAGGTAAAAAGAAATGGCCATAGGACTAAGTTATCTCACTTTGGGGAATACGTTCTGGGAAAATAATTCAAGAGAACAAAGTATTTGCACAGAGGTATTTGTGGCCACCCGATATGTCACAGTCATTGACTGGAGACTGCTTGGCTGTGGGGGACCGCCAAGTAGATTGTGGTCTGTTTGGACCATGAGCTATTGCCTTCATGTATGACAACTATGAAAACTATTTAGAAGAATATGTTATGTGATGCAATCATAGCAAAAAAAAAAGAGAGAAAGAGAGAATTTGGAATTATGATCACTTACTGATAGCAACAAGGTAAAAGTAGGTCTGAATACTTACCGAGTGGAAATTGGTTCACCATTTGTAAATAGTGATTTGGGAGACTGGGTTCAGAGTTCTTTCGTGTACATATATATGCACATTCATATATGCACATTCCTACTTCAGTTCTTACTGACCATTAAGTAACATATATGCTTGAATATTTACTTCAAAAACCTACAACTCTATGAATGATATTCGAGAATAGCTATTGGATTTGCAAATGAATGTGTCAGTAGGTACAGATGAGACTGTACAGTTGAAGGAAAGGTGGGAGTCTGGAGCCAAATCCCAGCTGGCCGAGGCCTGGCAGGGAGGAAGGGCAGAGCAGAGGCCTGTCCGCAGAGGTCTGGGGGATCAGACCATCGTGAAGTGTCCACAAGGCAGGGGAAGGGCTTATTGAGTTCACCAACTAATTCCGAACAACTGGAAACCAAGTAGTATTTCTACAGAACCAACTAGTATAGGGTGAGTTGTGTGGGGGTGGGGGTGGGCAGTATCTTAGCTGCTTTGCAAGCTGTATTTCCAGCGTGAGCACAGAGATGGCTCGTAGTAGGTGTTCAAGAAACATATGTGAAATGAATGAATATCAAGGAAAAGGACAAGACAGTGAGTGGTAAGAGTGGTGTGGTGACAAGAGTGGTAAGGCTCTTCTAGAGGTTTCCCACCTCAGATGTCTAAGCCCCAGCCAACGAAGCGGTCTCAAACCTTGGCTTGTGAGAAATTTCTGGTCGGAGGCACTCTGGACACAGTCTACCATATGCCTCCTGGGAGGTGGCCCTGCTCTGAGCCACAAAGGAGATGAGATTGGGGTGACTTGCTTGTGTGTGAAGGGGGACCTGGGAAGTCCTAGGCTCTAGGGGGTCACACGCTTCGGGTTAGCAGAGCGGTTCCGCAGAGCTGCACGGGAACCACAGGAACGCCATCTGGCTGCTGGAGGAGGATCCCACAGATGCCTCAGAGCTGCAGGAACCACTTGGCTTTCCAGGAAGCTGTAGGAATCCTGGGAAGCCAGGCATTGGAACACTGATGCAAGTGCTAACTTTTCCTTGTTGAGGGGTAGAGGCGGGAAGGCACAGGACCCTGGCAAAACGTGAAATGCAAGGGAAGTACAGTGTTGAGCATAATTTAGAGGTAAAATCCCCATCACCTTACCCGTGACCTAGGGATCCCACTCAGCACCAAGAGAAAATTCCTGGTTAAACTACAGATGTGAAGAAATCAGGAACATCATGAAAGATGCAACACTCCATCCACACACACACACACACCATTGGACTTGTAATAATTTTCATTCCATTTCGTGTTTGGAACTTCCCAGGTTGTGTGTAGACTGGTGGAAGGAGCCTGCCATCCTGGTAGGGAGAGGGGAAGTAGAAAACCTCTTCCATAGTCTTTGTGTCTAAAGGGAAGTAAATGAGGTAGCAGAGACAGACCCGGCTTGAGGGCTAGCTCCTCCGTGAGCTAGCTGTGAGATCTTGGCCAGCTTCCTAACCTCTCTGAACCTCCGTTTCTACATCAGTCAAATGGTATCACATAAGCACCATGCCCACCTCACAGGGCTGTCGTGAGTACTGGGTGAGAAGCACAGAGAAGTGTTTTGTATACCATGAAGTTCTGATTCAAGGTGCGGGTCAGAAAAGTCTCAGCCAACTGGTACTGACCTCATATGGACTCTCCCGCCAGAGTAAGCCTGAATGGGGATGTTCTGGAACGTATTGCGATGTCAAAACTCACATATTGTGTTGTCAAAATTCAAGGTCTGCGTAGAGTTGTTACCTGTTTCTCCTTTGGAGGAGATGTTTTGCCTTGCAGCAGTTATTTGGAGAAGCCATATGTAAGACACAACAATAATTGTAGGAGCAGAAGGGACCAATAGCCAGCTTGCTAAGACTCATTGCTATTCCGAAAAGCCAGCTGAGAGCCAGCTGGGCTAATTGAGGATCGATAACCATAGACTTTTAGGAAATGTTCAAAATGGCAAGCGTGGCCCGATCTTTTGATAATTTAGAGAAAATATAACTCGGGAGGGGACTCACTTCCCCTTCCATTGTAATCTTATTATTACTGTGTCTATAAAACCATGTCACCTAATACATGCTACAGAGGGAGAATTCCCAAGGGGCAGAGGTCTGAGAAGTCAGAAGTGTTCCAAGGAAATCGGTAAAGTTGGTGATCGGAGTTGGGCAGGACTCGAAAAGTGGTTGCCAAGACCAAGGTGTTTGACCATGTCTCCGTGGCAGGTCAGCTGCCACTCCAGGTCTCCTGTAAATTGAGTGGGAGATTGGACAGGGCACAGAGGTCCTCTTTGGGGGCGAGGGGAGGCGATTTTGGACTAGCTGGGGCAGAGAGCTGCCAGAGTGGGTGCTCAGAAAGATGTTCCTAGCAGGAGAAAGATCAAGTTCAGATGCAGGCTTAGGAAAATAGGTAGTTTGACTGAAGATCACAGAACCAGCCTACCTAGCTGGTTCATGAATATAGCTTAATTAAATGGATCGGGACAGGGGCAAAAGTAGGTTTTCTGGGGACCACAGATGCCTTTGATAGGAGAGTGGAGTAGGTGTATGGGGTGTGGCAAGACCTCGCCTGAAGCCCCAGGTGAGGAATCTTTGGGACCATATAAAGAGGTGATTAGGAAGGTTTCAAAAGACAACCTGATTTGCCTCTGGAGAAAGTTTGAAGTGGTTAGCTTCACTGCCAAAAGAGACAGGGTTGGAGACCGAATCGAGGCCTCAGTACCCATGGGATCAGCCCAGCAAATTTTTCTTAGTTGCCAAGGGCCGAAGAATCTGTGTTGTAAGCTCTTTCATTCCTTTGTGTACTTTATATCTTTCGTCTGTTTCTTAATAAATTCTTTTGAAAAATATGAACCTTTTCTTACATGGACTTATGGCTATGGGGAATTGTCAGCACCAAAGCGCAGAGAGCAAAGGTATCATGGCTCCAAAGATGCGAACACCTAGTCCTTGGGGACACTGCAGGAGGTCTCCCCTAGTCCGGCCACTCCCACCTCCAGACAGAGGGGCCCTCTGGGCAGAGATGTGTGTCTTCCAGGCTCAGCCTTGGTGGGAGTCAGCTGGTGATCTGGCTCAGTTGGAATGCATGTGGGCATGCTCAGGTGGGGAATGACTGCGTGAAAGTCGGGGGGTGGGGAGAGGTGGGCAAGGGGCCCAGGTCAGGGTGGCTGTGCCCACCACTGGTCTCTGCTTGTTTTCTGGTTTGGAGGAACCAAACAAGCATGTGTGGGCACCTTCCAGCATGCACTGTGGGGCCTGCAGGGCTGGGAGTCAGCGCTGCCTGCGCCAAGCCCACCCGCTCTGACCTAGTCTCCAAAGCCCCTCGAGGAGCTCCTGCCCCCAGCTGTCCTGAACCAGAGAGGGAAAGACCTCAGATGTTCTTTCTTTCCTTTTTTTTTTTAATATTTGTTTACTTTTGAGAGAGAGAGAGCTTGTGATCGAAATGAGCAGGGGAGGAGCAGAGTGAGGGGAAGACGGAGGATCCGTGCTGACAGCAACAAGCCCAACACGGGGCTTGAACTCAACCAACAGTGAGATCACGACCTGAGCCAAAGTCAGACACTTAACCGGCTGAGCCACGCAGGCATCCCGGGTGTTATTTCTAACTCACACAACCTCTGCCCTCCCCATCAAATACAGTAGACGGAAAAATAATTACTGAGTGCCCGCCCACCTGTGCTTCATACCCATCGGCTTCCAGAAGCCTCAACTCCTACAAAGTAGGAACCGTTAGCATTATTTGGCAGACAAGGAAACCTTTTCTTACATGGACTTATGGCTATGGGGAATTGTCAGCACCAAAGCGCAGAGAGCAAAGGTATCATGGCTCCAAAGATGCGAACACCTAGGTGGCAAGCCTTGCTTGTTTCAAGCAGACTTAGATTCTGATTCCAAAGCTGCCCTTCCAACCAGCTGGGAATCCTAAGCCCGCGTCCCTCTTTGCTCCATCAATGGCGGCAGAATGAAATGAGATCGGAGGTTCTTTCCTGAGCCAATGGACTAGGCCCTTGTCCCTATAATAGGTCTGGAATCTAGACACAGGAGGGGAAACTCAGATACTTCTGAGCATCCCACGGGCTTGTGCTCACTGCCCGGGTGAGGGTGGAGGTGGAGGTGGGGGTGGGGTGGGGGCACAAGATGGAGAAGAAAAGACAGCGGAGGAGACAATGTTTTGAGTGGCTTGGTGGGGAAGCAGGGGGTGGAGGGTCAGGGCCCACCACTGCTGCGGTGACAGCCTGAAAAAGAATTCCGCAATTCATCATCGAATGACTCAGCCTGGCTTTGGACTGGCGCCTCTGTGAGCCCTGGGGAGCGTGACTCAGCAGCTGAGGGGGCCGGGCGCAGAGCGACTGCCGTGGTCCATGTGAGCGGTAACTGTGGGGAGAACGGCCTGTTCCAGGCTCCAAACCCCAAGGCGGCGCATCTGCCTCTGTGGTCAGACACACACGGCCAGGGGTTCGGAGCCATGTGGCCAAGCCTCCTCCCTCAGACCTGGGTCTCTCCTCCTCTGCAGGCGGGGCTGCCCCTTTCCTCCCCCTCCCTTCCTGGGCCTTGGGGTCTGCAGCAGGATGTCGTGGCCACAGACTCTGGGGGCCTCTTTCCCCTTCAGTGCTCGCCAGGGTCAGGCCAGCCTCTCTAGAGGGGCAGCAGGGGCCTCACTGCAGCGGGGCGGAAGGCAGACACATGTCACAGGCTGGGCACATGGCTAGACAGATGGTCACAGCATCCCTCCCCCTGCTGAGGGCAGGGGGTTGGGGGCGCTACACTCTCCATTTGGCTCAAAGGTTAAGTCAGAAAATGCCTCTTCCTCCTCAGAAATTTTCTCTCCCCTTAACACTAAGGTAGTGACAGTATATCAACTTACCGGCTGAAAACAGCCAAAGCAAGGGGGAGATGGAGCAGCCCCCCAGTCCCCTGGGAGAGGCCCAGTCAGACAGCAGGGGGCACAGACCCGCTTCTCCCAGCCAGCGCCTGGGCGCCCTTGTCTCGTGACCCCGGTTACTTTCTCACCTGGATTATTCACACACAGCCCTTTCCTCCCCTGCCAAAGCCTCAGGATAAGAACTTCTGATTCACATGGAGCATTCCGTGGTCAGGTGTTCCGTAAATATTTGTTGGTTGAAAGAACAAATGAGCGAATCTGTGCTAAAACTCTAGTCACCGTCCCTAACCCCAACGGTCCTGGGAGAAGCACTGGGAGGAGTCGACAGGCCCTGGGGCAAAAGAGGTTTATCCCTCCTCCTTAGAAGGGAGGCATGAATAGAAGTTATCCAAATTCTGGGGGGAAAAGATAGTAATCCCACTGTGCTGTCTTTTTTCCTTTCCCATATTCCTTTAAGCTTCTAAGGCGCTATTTCATTTAATTGTTTCTCCTGTTTATTGATTATTGTTTGTGTTTCCTCCCCAATTGCTTCCCTGGAAGGATGCAAGCCCCAGGACAAGGCATTTTGTCTATTTTGTGCACTGATCTAACCTACGCCTGCAGAATAGTGCCGGAGATACAGTAGATAGCGAATGAATGAGTGAATGAATGAATGAATGAATGAATGAATGGTATCTATTGAGCATTTACTCTGAACCAGGCCCCATTTTACATGTATTATGTCATTTTGTGCCCTTCACTCTTCTAGGAGGTAGATATTACTGTCCTCCCTGGTTTAAAGATGAGGAAGGTGAGGGGCGGCTGGGTGGCTCAGTCATAAACACGCGACTTCGGCTCTGGTCATGGTCGCACGGCTCGTGAGTTTGGGCCCTGTGCCGGCTCTGTGCTGACAGCTCAGAGCCTGGAGCCTGCTTAGGATTCTGTGTCTCCCTCTCTCTCTGTCCCTTCCCTGCTCACACTCAGTCTCTTTCAAAAATAAACATTAAAAAAAGAAAAGATTGAAGATGAGGAAGGTGGGAAGGTGAGGCTGGAGATGATGTAACACGAACAAGCTCACCAGGAGCTGGGCAGAGGCCAAGGCCAGCTGTGGTCTGCCTGGGGACAGCTCCTGTCACTTGCCGGGGAGGCACCGCACACAAGGCCTTCCAGGAAAGCCACACCCCGCCTCATCCCTTCTGGCTGATGTTTTTCTTTATCCCTCTTCCTACTGACTTCCCTCATGACCTCGTCCTACCCCCAAAAGATATCTCTGCCCTAAAACACAGCACCCCAGCTTCCAGACTTTTCCTGGAAGAACCAGAGGCCTGAGAGCAGAGAAAGGCACTGGGGAGCCTAGGCCCGGCTCTCCCGGCCTAACCCCTGCAATGCTAGGGCAGAACTCCATAGCCCACTCCCTAACATCTCCCTTCCTGCTACCCCTCAGACTGTGTGGGAGGCTCCCCAGCCCCAAGTTCAGGAAGGCAGAAGCCCCCAGATCACTTTTTTATGGGCTTGGTACTGCTGGGGAGTAAGCTAGAACACGAGCAGGCCTCCTCCTACACCGGGTTCCAGTGCTCCCAGACACTGTCTCCTGGCAAGGACAGCTTTGCAGGCCCCTCACCTCCTGCCTCACTCCCCTACCCTTCTCTGTCCCCCGCCAACCCTCTGTGGTTCTCCTGCCAGGAAGCGTCTGAAAGCTGAAGAGATGCTGTGCTTCAGGGCAGAGATGTCTTTTGAGGGTGGGATGGGGTCATGTGGCAAGTCGGCAGGAAGAGTGATAAAGAAAAACATCAACCAGAAGGGATGAGTGGGGTGTGGCTTTCCCCGGAAGGCCTCCTGCACGGCATCTCCCTGGGGAGTGACAGAGAGCTGGCTGCAGGCAGGCCAAAGCTGGCGTAGGCCTCTGCCGAGCCCCTTGCACCTAGTGATCTCTGGAGAAAAGAACAGAGACCCAGGAGAAGCAGGAGCACCAAGAAGCCTACAGACACCTGAGGGCACCCAAATCTGTGCTCAGGGAGACACAGCACCTACGCCTCCATCCAACGGCTCAGGGAGGCAGTGAGAGAGCAAGGGTGAGGCAGCTGGCATGTCTGAGCAACATCTGGATGCGGCCATCAGGGGAGGCAGAAGCTGGACCAGGGCTGTCAGGGAGAAACTGAGTTCAAATGTTGGAGAAGCAGTACCACGCCTCACATATGGCATCCTGCATGTGGCTGGAGCACGCACCCTCACTGGTGTTTATATGAGAGAGGGGGTGTATCTCTGTGGTCTTGTAAACACGCGGGGGTAGGCACGCCATTAGGATGTTCTTGGGCAGGCACCATGCCAGCTTGTGCCTCACTGAAGACGCAAGACTGGAATTTCCCTGAGTCTCTCATTTCCTACCATTCAATCCTCAGTCAAGGGCCACAGCTGCCAAGTTGGCCTCCCAAGGGCAAGTGCTGGGGGAGTGGGCAAGGGGCAGAGCCTTCCAGGAATGCCCCCATGCCCTGTCCACCTCTCCACCCAGAAGCCCCTCTCCTAACACAGAAGGTTGTATGCCCTCCCTCTGGGGTCTCTTCCCTCCAAGAAAGGGATTCAAGGTGAGGACAGCCTCCTTCTATCCCAGCTGTGTCACTCACTGACAGGTGACCCCTGTATGGGTTTCTTAACCTCTCCGGACCTTGGTTCCTAGCTTGTGTAATGGATGCAGTGAGATTCCGTGGGGCTCCTAAATGAATAAATGAGACAAAGAATATAAACACACTCTGCTGGGGTCTGGCACATAAGGGATGTCCAGTCAGAGTTCATTGTTCCTTCCTGCCTTCTCCTCTTGGGACTACGTGCCTTCTCCCCACACCTTCTGGGGACAAAGCACCTGGGCTGAGCTTTTTCCTTCCACCCCATGCACCAATCAATGAGCCCACCATACAGAAAGCACTTACTGGGCCCTGCTTCTAAGGTACCAATGCAAATAGCAAGAGCAAACATGTGGAGGGACCACACGACCAGATGGGGAAAGTAGCTGGTCACCCAAACGAAGTGACTTCTCTGCAGAGTTTCATCACATCACAACCCAGCACCTGATTCCCCAACGAATGTGTACGTACCGTGGACAAACCAATCTCAGGGTGCCCTGGCGTCAAGGGGATGCACAAAGGGTAGCGTTAGGAACCAAAGGCCAGCTTGTTAATTTACTGACAGAGCCACAGCCCCCAGGCACCTGGGCACCTCTCTCCTGGGGGCTTTAGAATGGAACTGCTGAGGATGGGATCAGAATAAGGCCAGGCTATCAGATGATTTTAATGGCTGGATGATAGCCCGAGGCGTCCATGACACCTTGGGATAAGCCAGTCCCCTGAGGTTTTCGGGAAGGAGCACCAACTGTCCTGCGCAGCCTAGAGATGGGGCCCCAAGTTGGGTCTCCCCGGATCCCCCATTTATAATGAGAAGGAACTCTTCCCTCTGCTGGCATTTTCCCTCAGGCAGAAGACAATGCCGTTAGGTCCCTAAAATCAATGGCAATCTTATCTGCTCTTCTGAGGTTTCACCCAGGTCTCCTTAATTGGATTTGGGATATTTACAGACAGACAGTCTCCTAGGTAATTTCTACAGAGGGCTAATATCCTCTTCTAAACCGGGTTTCTTCCTAATTGAATTCTCCAAAGGCAATGTTAACTTCAAGGTACTTGGCTGTCAGGCCCAAGTCCCGCCCACATGGGGCGGTAAAAGGAGGAAAGCCTAGACCCAAACATATCCTACCTCTAAAGGGCCCACAACCTAGGAGGGAAAACAAAATGAACACATGTGGTACAGATGAAGAACAGTCCGATGCTGAATGGTGTGTCTGATCATAAGAGTGTTCAAGTTCAAAGGAGAAACAGCTTAGGGTGGCCTGGAGGAGGTTGGAAAGGCTTTGGGGGAAAAGTTAGGATCCAAGCCCCCTTGGGAGGCTCTGTGAAGAGCTAGTTTACACATGAACAGCAGGGGGGTATGGAACATTCCAGGGGCCAGAGATGGGTGGGAAAACCAGAAATCAGGCGTTATAGATGGAGGGGATAGATATGGCAGATGCAGATCCTGTGCCCATTATAAATGCCTTCCCACTTTCCCTCTTTCACCCACACTGTTCTTGCTGATCTTCCCCAAACATGAACTGGGTTTGTCGAAAAACCCAGGAGGCATCAGGAGACCTGGCAGATGTCCATCCCCGCCCCATAAACACACCCCCCTGTCCAGCCAAGCTAATGGTCCACTGGCAGGAAAGCCCTGTCAGAGCAGGAGGACAGGGAGCCTCGGCCCCAGACCAGGAATGACAGCCCCGCGCCCTCCACCTGCTGCACTGACTTATGTGCCTGATTCAGCCTGGAAACCAGGCTGGCGTGCCAGACACAACAAGAAGTCCTTCCCCTTACCTACAGTCCCTTTGGGTTTGGAGAAATGATAACCGGGAGTTCCCGAGTCAGGGGCTTTCCATCTGGGTTCAGCTCCCACCTCAGCCCCATTTCTCCGGGTAAGCCGCTACTACAGGCGACTTGAACAAAG
>NC_043707.1:30659265-30722407 GCF_006229205.1 Suricata suricatta | reverse complement strand
TCCCCTATGACCCAGCAATAGCACTGCCAGGGGTTTACCCAAAGGATACAGAAGTGCTGATGCATAGGGGCACATGTACCCCAATGTTCATAGCAGCACTGTCAACAATAGTCAAATCATGGAAAGAGCCTGAATGTCCATCACTTGATGAATGGATCAAGAAGATGTGGTATATATACACAATGGAGTACTACATGGCAATGAGAAAGAATGAAATCTGGCCATTTGTAGCAAAGTGGATGGACCTCGAGGGTGTCATGCTAAGCGAAATAAGTCAAGTGGAGAAGGACAGATACCATATGTTTGCACTCATAGGTCTAACAGGAGAAACCTAACAGAGGACCATAGGGAGGGGAAGGCGGAAAGAGAGTTGGAGAGAGAGAGAGGGACACAAATCATGAGAGACTATTGAATACTGAGAAGGAACAGAGGGCTGAAGGGGGAGGGGGAGGGAGGAAGGGGGTGATGGTCATGGAGGGGGCACTTGTGGGGAGAGGCACTGGGTGTTATATGGAAACCAACTTGACAATAAACTATTAAAAAAAAAAAAAAACAGGAGCCCAGGGGGCACCTGGTGGGTGAGCTGGTTAAGTGTCCAACTTCAGCTCAGGTCATGATCTCACGGTTCGTGAGTTTGAGGCCCATGTTGGGCTCTGCGCTGAGAGAGGAGAGTCCTCTTCATATCCTCTGTCTGTCTGTCTGTCTCTCTCTCCTTCAAAAATAAACATTAAAAAATAAATAAATTCTCAGTATGGGCCGCCTGGGTGGCTCAATCAGTTGAGTGTCCCACTTTAGCTCAGGTCACGATCTCATGGTTCCTGATCTCATGATCCCACATTGGGCTCTGTGCTGTCCATGGAGAGCCTGCTTGGGATTCTGTCTCTGCCACTCCCGCCCCTCCCTCGCTTTTGCTCTCTCTCCCTCTCTTTCTCAAAAATAAAACATTAAAAAAAATTAAAACAGGAGCTCCGAATTAGGAAGGTGCCCCCCAGCTTTCCTAGACCCCAATGCTCTCTTGTTGGTCCTGCTGTCATTCCACTGGTGTCCCCTCTGAAGAAGCCAGACCTTGGGCAACTAGAATGGGCTGGTGCAGGGCTGAAGGCTCAGGAGGAGGAGGAAGAGGTCTCTATCCGCATGGCAACGACAGAGGCCGTCTGGGTCTAGGGCCAGCCCTGGAGGGAGGTGAGCTGGCAGGCTGGGCTGCACCCTGGGAAAGAGGGAGTGTGCCGGAGGGAGCCAGCTGTCAGTCCCGGCTGTGAATAACGGGGACCTCATCACCACCCCGGAGCTGCAGGGGCAGGAGGACCCAGCACGGGGACTGACTAACAGAGCAGGTCTGGACGAGTGGGTGACGAGTCAGGGCGCCGGGCTCCTACACACAAGGCACATCCCTTGGCCTGCTCTTTGGGGTCCTTCCTTCCCAGGCCCTTTACCCCACATGACTCTGCTTCTCCACCCTAACGTGTCCTCATCCACCCCACTGTTCTCCTCTGTCTTATCCCAAAAGTCGGGTCACTGGACTCTTCCCTGCCTGCCCCCAGGCTTCAGACATCCCTTGGCAGGATGCCTGGTCTCCTTTGTTACTCAACAGACTTTAGGCACACCCCTCCTGGGAACTCCTTGTCTTGACAGCTGTTGTCCTTCTCCCAGACCAGACCAGAGCCCTAAGGCCCCTCCAGGGCCAGACCCTTATCTGCAGCCCCAGCACCTTTACGTCCCCTGAGGGCAGAAAAGGCAATAAAAGCCTTTCTCCACAAATGCCTGCAGATCCTTCCTTCAGAACTAGCTCACAGGCCTGCTCCCAAAGGGGCCTCCGGAGCATTTCACCAGGTATGTCTCCCGGGCAGAGGCCAGTTCTGGCTCCTCTGGCTCTGAAGGTGAGGACGGTGCCTCCATGCCCTGGACCAGCTTCTCGTGTCCCCTCTGCCTTCTCCACCCATCTCAAAGTCGAGCCTGAAGTCCAAGGTCAACAGATAACCAATCCACAAATGTGAACAGGGCACAAATACTGCTAAGTGAGCATATGGGTCAAAGGGCAGTGTGGTCCGTCACCAGGCAACTTGGGCGCAGGGCCTCAGGTGGATTCTTTCTAGGGCCATGAGATCCCTGTCTCCAAAAGCCACCTGGGGGTGGGGGTAGGGTGGGAAGAAGCACAGGGGTCTGAAATTCCCCACCCTTAGCTAGGGTGGTCTGAGGTTATAATCCCAATCCCAGAGGGGACCTAAGAAAGATCAAACCAAACCAGCATCCTGGGATACTGATTCAAGACTCAAATCATCGGAGATGGGCCTAATGTGAAGCCACTGGACCAAGGCACAGAACATCACAACTCCCAAGTGAGCGTGGCCTGCGAGGGTATGAAACAGTCAATCATGACGGCTTGAGTCAGAATCAGTTCCTTACCTTCCTGCTCGGAGGGCAGCAAGGTTCTGAAGAAAGGAGTCAGGAATGGGATGGGGAGTCGTGGGACATACTGAGGGAGGAGCCTGGACCTATCCTGGGTAGGAGGGTTAGGGTACAGGCATGGAGGGGACACCACGGGGACAGCTGTGTCGCTGAAAAACAGAATGGAGGCTGCTTAAGAGCAAGGTTTGCTGGAGCCGGCTCCTCTCATTAGCTGAGTGACCTTGAGCATGAGATCCAGCCCATCTCTACGTTGGTTTCCTCATCTGTAGAATGGGACAGCACCATCCCCAACCTCTGAGCCAGATGAGAATGAACACAGGTAATGAGTGGACACACTTTAGTCCTGGGTACCGTAGCAGTTCTGGGAAAGGGAGCTATTATTCCCTGAAACTCTGAAGAAAAGGCATGCAGACCCCAGCACTTCAGGAATGAAGAGATGAGCAGATCAGCAACTGCCTAAATAGGGGCGCCTAGGGGGC
Organism: Suricata suricatta; assembly: GCF_006229205.1. Lineage (NCBI taxonomy): Eukaryota > Metazoa > Chordata > Mammalia > Carnivora > Herpestidae > Suricata > Suricata suricatta. Next base: position 30,719,522 of record NC_043707.1, on the reverse strand, counting down.
TCAGCTGGCTGAGCGGCTGAGTTGGGCTCAGGCCATGATCTCATGGTTCGTGGACGCTAACCCCACATTGGGGTCACTGCTCTCAGTGCAAAGCCCGCTTTGGATTCTCTGTCCCCATCTCTCTCTCTGTCCCTCCCCAACTCGTGCTCATTCTGTCTCTATCAAAAGTAAATAAAACATTTAAAAAAGAAAAGAAACTACCTAAAGAAATCGACAGACAGAGGCAACCACAAATCCGGACAGCCCGAGGCGAGTTTTCAGAGGCTCAGCACGCCCCAGCCATCCCAGCCTGGGAGGTGGGGTGCACCCTGGGGAGCACTGCAGCCCTGGTGAGGCGTTTCTGTCTGTCTCTTCCAGATGTCAGCTTCTTCTGGGCTCCGAAAGAGGCAGGAACCTCTCACTTGTAGCCCTGCACACAGTGGGGGCGGGGGGGGGGGGCGGCCCTAGGCTGGCCTCCACACTGGCTTGGCCTGACCTCCTTCATCCTAAATGCAGCTCTCATAGGCCCCAACCTCCGCAAATCCTGCCCTAGAACCTAGACTTGCCTTTGACTTGGTTTCTGGTAGCTGACTGGCCATTTGGGGCCGGGGCGATCCCAGCTCCAGCATGACTGGCCTTGTTTGCCAGATGCTGCTTCAGTTCTGCCTTTGGGCTCCCTGTGATCCTTGTGACCTTGGCAGGAGACCCTGTTTTTCCCCTGTAGGAGCTCATCTGCCTTAGAAGGCCAGAAAGGGTGCAGGGGACCATTTCTCCATTGTCCCAAAGCAGGACCGAGGCCTCCGGCCTTCCACGGCAGCACCCATACCTGGAAGACAGATCATAACGGGGCTTCCCTAGGCTGGGGGTTGTTTACCTGCTTGGGGCCGGAAGTCCCCGACCCTTTCCTTGCCCCCGTGCTCCCCGGAGGGTGACTGCCTTCAGCACATTGTTTTCTTTCCGGTGGAATTTCTGCTCTTGAGGACTCAGTGTTCTCTGCTACTCCCGCCGCCACCATCGCCAGACCTCATATCCTGGTTTCCTCCTGTCCAGACAGTGCTGGCCACTGGCCAGGACCCCGACCATTCGTGGAGAGGACAGGGGCTGAGGACAGCAAAGCAGAAAGCAGGAAGTGGGAAGCTGATGCTCCTCCTTGGTCAGAGCCTCAGGCTTCTTCCGGGGGGCCTGCAGAGCAGACACGGGGGGCGGTGTGCCCACTGTGGGTGGGTAAGCCTTACCCAGCCTTGCAGTGGGCAGTGTGAGCTCAGAGAGCAAGCCTGGGGTGGGCACATGAAGAAGTTTCCCACAGATGGGGACACCCCTTACAACCTGGAACTTCATGATCCCCAATCGGTTTCTCCTTAGATTTGGTGCAAGACCCGCTCTGGCTTTAAGGAAGACTGAGGCCAATCTCCAATATGGTCACAGGGCAGGGGATGGATGGTGGAGGTGACAGGCAAGACTGTCCCACCTGTGCCCACTTCCCCGCCCATGGCACTTCCCGTGCAGCTGCACAAGGTCGGGAGAAGGGGCAGGTGCAGGGGGTAGCTCATGCCTCCCCTTTCCTGCCCTAGATCCCAGCCCACACAGCAGCTCCAGCAAAGAGCCTAAGTCTGATTCCTGGGGTGTTAAATGTCCCATGGGGTCACCCTGCCCTGCCCCCACCCAGATCCCTTCTCAGGCCTGAACTGCCTCCTATTGCCTTCTCCGCTCCCCTCGCCCCAACAGACCCGGCTTCCTCCCCCAGCACCCCCACCCCCACGGCAGAGCTGCTATGTGAATAAGTTATTCGTTCTGCCTGCGTCAGCCTTACTCACAGTCCTGCTACTTCCTGACACACTTGTGGGGGCACGGCAGGGCCCCCCAGGCAAGGGACGAGGGAGGAGGGCATGTTATAATTCTGGGTCCTGGAACAGGATGGCCAGCAGACACTGATGGCCTGGAGCACCTGCATCAGATCCAAATTCTTTTTAAGTTTATTTATTTTGAAAGAGAGAATGAGCGACCATGAGGGAGGGGCAGGGAGAGAGGGAGAGAGAGAATCTCAAGCAGCATCTGCACTGTCACTGCAGAGCCTGACGTGGGACTCACTCCCCTGACCCAAAATCAAGAGTTGGACGCCCAACCACCCGGTGACCCCAAATTCTTAACATGGTGAGAATGCTTTCCTCTGGCATCCACAGGAAGCCTGGTCCTCTCCTGCCAGCGGCATATGTGGGTCAGAACCATTGGTGGCCTTCCTTGTCCCAATGGAGGACTTATCCAGCCCCACCCTGAGCTTCTGGGGTCCCCTACCTGAGGACCTGATTAGCTAACCCCCTCTGGCACTGGAGTCCCAGTCTACCCTCAGGAAGCCAAGGGGCTCAAGAGAGGAAGCATGGGGAAAAAAAAAAAAGAATGCAAGTTTTAAAGTCAACTGAGATAGTGGAGCCTGGGTGGCTCAGTCGGTTGAGTGTCCAACTTCGGCTCAGGTTGTGATCTCGTGGCTTGTGGGTGCGAGCCCCACATCGGGCTCTGTGCTGTGGCTGACAGCACAGAGCCCGCTTCAGATCTTTTGTCCCCCTCCATCTGCCCCTCTCCCACTTGCACTCTCCCCCAAAAAATAAATTTTAAAAAATACTAATAAAGTCAACTGAGACCTAGGGATCACCTTCTCTGTATAGACAGATGCACTCAGCCATTTTATCCATGCTGTCCTTTGAAATCCTAATAACACTATCATGAAAATGGCAACGTTTTCTCTCCAGAGGGAACAGACTCAGAGGAATGAAGGAAGCTGCCCAGAGGTTCCTGCTGGTCCTGGGGCCACATCTGCCTCTTTCTGCGGAAAAAGTCTCCTTCCAAGCCGTGGTGCCAGTCGTAGGGAGGTGGGGGCTCTGGGAAGGAAAAATGATAGCCAGAGCCAGGACTGTGCGGGGCACACTGACGACCATCAGAGGGTCCCGTGTTGAGAGCAGATACACTGGCCCCACCTTCCCTGGCCCTGACAGCTTCGAATCCTGGGGAGGTTATGTTGGAACCTGGTCTGTCTGGGCTCTGGGAGAGCAAAGAAGTACACGAGCAGCCGGAATGGATCACAGTTCATCAGGCCGGCTGCTCACCAAGCAGCCCAGGCTGACTCAGATGGAAAGACATGCAGAGAGCGCCTGCTTCCGTATGGCAAGGAAGTGAGGGAGAAGGAATGGTCAGTGACTCGGGAGGCCCCTCACTCTCCAGTGGCAAATTCCATCTGTATTGCATCACCCAGGCTGCTTCATCCCTGGGACCTCTGCCACCCACAGGCCCCCCACTGACCCAGGGTCACCATCTTTCTGGGCATTTGCTCAGCAGAACAGTGGTGTCCGGGTCCAGGACCCAGACAAGAGCAAGAACATCTGCAGCACAAAACCCGACAAGAGAACAAGGCAGAGACAACAAGCCTCAGCCAGAAGAGAAGTTGTTCCCTGGAGATGAAGACGTGGAGAGAAGATGGACACACTCTTCCCTTCCCCCCACACAGCTCTTCACCGCCTGGGCCCGCCCCATCCCTGCCAAGGCCATGCTGCCTCTCTCTCAGAACCCAGCACTCACTGTCCCTCTGCCTCTGGGAAGCCTTCCTTCCAACCCTGAGCCTAAGTCTCACAACTTAACATGCAGGCAGTTTTACGTTTTAATCTAATTGTCACATGTGTGTTGATCTTCTATTCCTGCCCATGTGTCTGTTCTCTCGGGGAGAGAGGAGTGTATATGTCTCTAGATCACACTATGGGGCATTCATCATCAACACTATTTGGCCGTCTTGGGGAAGCCAAGATTCATGCAACAGCCAGGGTAAAATAAGACAGGATGTGTTCTGGAGAAAGTTACAAAGGGAGATTCAGGAATTCAGAGAATGAGGAACAAGTTCTGGTAAAGATAAAAGAAGTGAATCAGAGTTGGACAATCTGCATTTGTGAGTAAAGAGAAATGGAAGGTGGCCCTGGGGTGTCCCTGGGGCGCCCCACAGGCGCCTCATTCTGGCTGACACCGTCAGACTCTGCGGTCACGGATCCCCCAGAAATTGCACACCCCACCCTTCCCTGCCCGCTAAACTTCCCCTTTTGGCCACACTGGGCCCCATTTGCTCTCTCTGCTTCTTTCCCCTAAGAGAGGAGGCTCATTCTTGCCTGGGGGCTGGAGGGGGCGGTCTTTGATGCTCACTGAACCCTGACATTATGAGAGAGCCCCCAAGGGGACACTGCCCCTCGAGCCCCCCAGACATAAAAATAAATGAGGTGTGACAATAGCACGATGAGTTTAGTAAGTATACACAGGACCATTGAGATTGGGAAAGTGTGTGTAAGCGGTGAAGGGTTATGGGGACTCAACAAGAGAGAGGGGACGCTAGTGGCAAAGAAGGGGTCAAGTGGGCCAGGACGAGAAGAACAGGTCAAACTCAGTTTGGTTTTTACCTTTTAGTAAAACAAGCCCTCTCCTTCCTGGTGTGCCGAGGGATTGGGATAAGTGTCAGATGCCAGCGAGGTCCACCTGTGAGCAGAGCCCAGAGAGGAGGGTCTTCCTAAAATCTAATCTGCCCGCCAGCTAGTGGAGCATTATCAGGCGGGGGTAGAGTGGAAAATCTGGCCTGAAGTGGACAAGAGGGGCTGGCAGCCATTCTCTCAGGTCACTGGCCACCCGGGGCCCCAGGCATTTGATGCCAACACTCAGTACAGGTCAAGGGAAGTGAAAAAGAACATCCACATCAAGGAACTTGCATTGTATCGAAATTAAGAGCTCAGGTCATCTGGGTTCCTTTTCTGGCTCTGTCCTGACCAAGAGTGGTTGCCACTTAGGAGACCCTAGAACATGCCATACACTTAGGGACAATATTTCATGTAACCCCAACAACCCTGAGGAATGAGGATCATTCTCAACCCACCCATAAATTGTCATCAGCATACCTAGCTGCAAAACAGCACTGAAGGGGGGTGCCTGGGTGGCTCAGTCGGTTAAGCATCCGACTTCAGCTCAGGTCATGATCTCACAATTGGTGGGTTCAAGCTCCACGTCGGGCTCTGCACTGTCAGAGCCTGGAGCCTGTTTCAGATTCTGTGTCTCCTTCTCTCTCTGCTCCTCCCCAACTCGTGCTCTGTCTCTGTCTCAAAAACAAATAAACTATAAATAAATAAATAGCAAGCCTGATTTAGTCAGGGAAGTTTGTTTAAAAAAAAAAAAAACCAGCACTGAAGGTTAGGTTTTACACAAAGATGCATGACCATCAAGGTGTCAGATCTGGGACCAGGTGGGTCCGTCCACTGCAGTGACCGCTGTTGCCCCTCACCGGATGGCACCGTGTGGCCTCAGACACAACATGAGGCTTCTGCGGACCTCAGGGCCCGTGCCTGCAAATTTGAAGGACTGCATTAAATGGTTCTTCGGGCCCTCCTGCTCTGAAACATGGGGATATAATTGCAGGAAAAAAGCAACTGTGGACAAGCAGGGCTGCGGGAGGGAGATGGGCTGGGGGCTGCCCGTCTGCCTTTTTCAAGCTGTCGTGTTACAGGCATTTAAGGAGAGAAGGCTGGTGGTGGCCGGGAAAGGAAGATGGGGGCTGTTATGCAGAGAGAGGAAGGGGGGACACTGGGAGTGGCATGAGAGTGAGGACAGATCCTGGACAGGCCAAGGTGGCCCATGTCTGTCGGGGTTCCGCGGTCAGGATCTTAAGCGAGGAGAGGCTGGGAGGGACACAGGGCATTCACCCCAGCTCACTCCTACGAGAGGGGCAGAGCCAGCCCAGCCTAAACACAGGCTATTTTTGGTGTTGTGTTGTTTGGAGAGCAACCAGGCCAGAAATAGTGCTGTGAGTTAGTAGGACCCTGTTCTGCTCCCACCCCCAGCTCTCCCAGTGAAATCACCAAGAATCGAGAGGCCGGCTCCAACATTCCAGGGAGCCTGTGTAACTGATAGGGGGAAGCGCTCTCCACCCCGCAGGAAGACTTGGAGCAGAGCATTTGACTGTAAAAGGGCTTCTTTAAGAGGGGAAGCCTGGGAAGAAGGACTGAGTCAGAAAGAGCGGAAGAGAGAGAGGGAAAGTGGGAGAGACCTCCCCTGGCTGGCCAAGGCTAGGGGAGTAGACCAGTTGACCATGGGTTGAACAGAGAAGTCAAGAAAAGGGAGTCTCGGAGACAGAGAGAGGGAAAGTGAAAAAGACAACAGGTAGTGGTGTTGGGAGAGCAAAGGAAAAGAGAAAGCAAAGAGGAAGAGAGGGGAGTAGGCAAGAGGGCAGCTGGAGGGCAGGAGGTGAAGGGTTGAAGGGAAGATAGGCAGCAGAGCACCAGGGCTGCTAGGGCCCATAGGCATGGGGTGTGGGACAGTCATGGAAAGTGTGAGTCTGGTCTAGTCACGAACCACCTGCTGGCGGACAGATGGAAACATCTTTCCCAGCTGGCCGGAACTGAAACTTTGCCGGGACTCCACAGTCTCGTAACTCATTCTCTTATCTCTGACCCTCTGGGAATCAGAGAGCCACAATTTCAAAAGCAGGGACTTTTCTCTTTCTGCTGTTTGACCCCTTACAAAAGAGCCACGGCTTGAGCAAGGTGATTGGATCAAGCCTTTGTTTGGGGATCGGGGAAAGGAGGGAAAGTGATGTGGCCCCTTGAGTCAGGCTGGATTCTGAGAAGGGCGTCTCAGGGAAGCCTGTCGGGGGCTGCGGGGCAGTCTGGCTGCACCGTGATGTGTGGAAGGTCTCCAGAGAGCAGACGGGGTGGAAGCAAGGCCTTACACACAGGAGCAACAGGCGACATGGTCACAGTCACGTCTGGGCTTTGATCATCTAGTGGCACTAGCTCACCAGGACATGAAAGGAAGAGTCGGAAATCCCAGCATGGGACCCAGTTACACTGGGCTTTGCCTCAATTTCTAATCTACACCCACCAGATACCTACATGTTGCCTCCAGTTTTGAGGGAAAAAACAACAACCACCCCTGATTAGGTCAGTCCTTTGTGTTTCCAAGGTAAACCGTGTCCCCTTTTCCCCCAACAGGACATAGAGCTGCTACCTTCCATGCCTGGGAACAGAGTGTCTTTCTGGAATGGCATCAAGATCATCCATCGGGTTGTCAACAACAGTTCCTGACTGGCCAACGGATGAAGGGAACGAGGGTCAGCTTAAGTGGCTGGGGAGGATGGGCAGTGGAACACCTCAAGGGAGCCCGTTCAGCCACGTCTGGACCCACTGCCCTTCTAACCCTAGGCGTGGCGCTCCCAACCTGGATGCCCATGTACCTGTCCCCCTGGGACCCCCAGGGGTGGAGGGCAGGGCGCTGGGGGCATTTTCAGGGGAGTAGGAGATGGGTTGGGGGCTGAACTTCTGTCTTCTCCACTTGAAAGAGATCAGAGGTAGCCGCCTTCCCATGCTTAATCACTCCCTCAGAAACTCCAAACGAGACCAAGAAAGGAAAAGGACATAAACAAGAAGTGGCTACATGGGAATAGTCCCGTAGTTGAAAAGAGTGGGTGATCCTAACTTTCCAACCGAGGTTTCCCCTTCTTTCCCTGCCACCCCCTCCCCACCTGACTCCCAGGGGCAACGGAGAAAACAAAGGCGGAGGCAGAGTAAAAAGTGGGAAAGCCGTCCAGCTGTGGTTACCCTCGGCATCTGCTTACTGAAAAAATCCAAAACAAATATCTCAATGCTTCCACCCACTTAAACTTCCTGTGATTCTGCTATCGGCTGTCTCCATGGATACTCTCAGTTGAACCCCACCACCTACACAAAACAAGACAGTGTGTGGAGCCCAGGGTCAAGTGCATCGTCTCCCCACCCAGCCACCGCTCTGTCCACAACACGCTAGGCACATGACCTGACCCCGCCAAGCCCCCAGATGCAGGAGTCTAGTCCCACACACCAGCCTCTGGCCAATTCCCATTTTCTGTAGAATTATTTGGTTGCTCCTCCACCTCCATGCCCGGTGTCCTGGAAGCACACCCCACAAACCTGCCACGAATCGACTCTCTCACTGGCTGCTCCCGCCCCCAGTGTCTGCGTCCCGAGAGAAGGATAAGGTGTAATTCCCCCAGGCACAGCGGGCGGCTTAAAGAAATGAAACTTACACATTGGGCTCCTAATTCCTTGCCAAGTCTTTACCCTGTTAACCCCTGGTTCCCTTTAGCCTCCATTCGGCATCACCCCATCCAACACACCCAAACCCCCTCCAGACATGGCTGTTGGCACAAAAGAGAGCCTCAAGGGCACCTCAAGAGTCTGGACCCGTGGGACAGTCAGCTGTGTATCATCAACCAGCGGTCGGGCGCGCACCTGGCAGGGAAGAGGGAAAAACGGAAGGGAGTCCTCTGCGTGCTCGTGTCCTAGACAGTCAAAACCCAGACAATCACATGGCACGCTCCGTGCCCTCTGGCCCCTGGAATGAGGCCAAGTGGAGGAAGGGGCGTTCTCCCTAGGCTGGTCAGCACGTACAGGCTGGCCAGCGCTGGTGGACAATAGTTCACAGCTTCTTTGGTAACTGTATGGTCACCCGTTTCTCCAAAAGAAGGATATGTAAACTTTTTCTCCAGCTGAGCACTCGGAAAAGTAATCCCAAACTCTGGGTATTTTGGGCCATCTGGCACTGCCAGGGGTCAAGCTGGCAGATCCTCCAAAACGACGGGGACACTGGCAGAGGGCAGCAAGTCCAAGGCAACCGGGGTTTGCTCAGTTGTTCCTGACCCCTCTGACACATGCACACACAGGGAGCAGCACGCGCACACGCCTCTGCAAGTTGGGCAGAGGGAGGTGCAGAGGGGGCCTGGCCAGCTGTTCAGAGGGAGGTGCAGAGGCAGAAGGTGGGTGGGGCTGAACCATGAGTTCATCTATTTCCTGCCCACATCGGGTATAAAGGGAGGCGGCAGCCTCTGGAAGAACACAGCTGCGACTGGCTACAGGGCCAAGAGCACTGTCAAGAGAGCCACGCCCCCTCTCCGGCAACAGAATCGCCTCCAATCAGCAACAGCAGGACAGACCACCAATCACAAGGCGCCTTGGAGAAGTTCAGGTAAGAGGGAAAAAAACTCCATCTCTTCCTAGAGTTAAGGCAAAGAACGCCCCTCCTGCAAAATGGTCTCTGTCCACGATCCCTACTTTTCTGCCTTTTCCCCCCTGGAGACCTGCAGACCTGAGTTGGTGGAAGGTGGCCAGACCCCACCATCAACCCCACCACACAGAAACAAGGGCTTCAAGTCTGTCTAGGACACCCGGCTCACTTCTGGGAAGGAGCTTTTCATGCCCACTCGCTTGAAAAAATGCACAATTGAGAAAGCATTACAAGAGAATTAAGAGCATTATGCAAATCAAAGTGCTATTACAGTTTAGTCTTCTTGGCCTCCTGGAAAGGAAGGGACATACACTGTAGGGTGCTGCCAGGGGTTCCTCAAAGTCCCACCAGGGAAATGCACTTAAGACTCCCTGGGGCTAATCGTGATCTCATGGTTGGTGGGTTCAAGCCCCGCGTCGGGTAGAGACAGGAGCTGCTTCAGTTCCTGTGTCTCCTTCTCTCTCTTTCTGTCCCTCCCCTCCTTAGGCTCTGTGTCTCTCTCTCTCAAAAATAAATACACCTTTAGAAATTAAAAAAAAAAAAAAGACTCCCTGGGGCTGTGACAGAGGGGAAAGGCTCAGAATCAGAGCCTATCAGGGTTTCTTAAGGACTCTGTCTTTGCGTTTACATATCACATGCCAGCAGTGATCCTGGGAGCCTGGCCTGAGGCTGCAGGAGATGCCTTCCAGAACTCTCCTCTGACCACATCCTTTTCCACTTGCTCTAGGATGCAGATGTCTCCAGTCTGTGCCTGCCTGGCCCTGGGCCTGGCCCTCATCTTTGGTGAAGGGTCTGCCTCCTACCACCGCCAGACTCGGGCAGCCCGACTGGCCACAGACTTTGGAGTGAAGGTCTTTCAGCAGGTGGCATGGGCCTCCAAGGACCGCAACATGGTTTTCTCACCCTACGGGGTGGCCTCGGTCCTGGCCATGTTGCAGCTGACGACAGGAGGAGAGACCCGGCAGCAGATCCAAGCGGCCATGCAGTTCCAGATTAACGGTGAGAGATGGGCGCTCATATCCTCTTCATGGGACAGGGGTGTAAGCAAATGGAAGCAAAAGGCAGGCCACCGCCAACTGAGCTGAGCTAACTCCTGTGCAGCCATGTCACAGGGCATCTTCACTGGGCTCTGGGTCAATCACAAGGGGCACAGGCGGGGGGATGTGGTGTAACACAGATGTGCCTCACCACTTACTATCTTAATGCCTCTGAACCTCAGCTTCTGCACCTGCAAAATGGGGACACTAGAAGTATCTACCACACAGAGCTGCTGTAAGGATTAAATAGGGTTATATGTGTGAAATGCTTAGCATAACTAGTCTTATGATAAGAAAAAACCTAGGGTTCCTAACTTAAAAGCAGACAGAACTTTTCTAACTCAAAAAGGGGTTAGATTTTTGAGAAAAAGAAGGAGATGCTGAAGAGATTAAGGTTTGGAAGGGAATCGCCCTACAGAGCCCCTGGGAGAAAAGAAGAGCCCCATCCACACGCGCAAGGCTGGGCCTCTCCTGGGGGAAGGCTGGGGGCCCTCGGCTCAACATAAGCTAATGTGTCCTCTCGGCCCTGCCTCGGCACAGATAAAGGCATGGCCCCTGCCCTCCGCCATCTGTACAAGGAGCTCATGGGGCCGTGGAACAAGGATGAGATCAGCACTGCAGATGCTATCTTCGTCCAGAGGGATCTGAAGCTGGTCGAGGGCTTCATGCCTCACTTCTTCAGGCTCTTCCGGACTACGGTCAAGCAAGTGGACTTCTCAGAGGTGGATAGAGCCAGGTTCATCGTCAACGACTGGGTGAAGAGACACACGAAAGGTGAGCAGGCAGGAACAGGAGGCCGGTCCCAAGGGCCTGCAGAGGAAGGGGATCTGGAAACAAATCCCCAGAATCCCAGGCTCTCTCCATCAGCAAGCTGTTCTCTGTAGACAGGGCAGGTGCTGTAAGGATCAGAGCATCTTAGTTTTCACCGGCAGGCCCTCTCATGAACCAGCTCTAGGGCCTCCCTACGAAGTGCTGTGAGATGTCTTGAGAGCAGTAACAACCACAAGAAACATCCACAGCTCTTCCAGACTGCTGCTGAGGGAGCAAAGTAAGGGAACACTTGAGTGTCCAGGTCTGATCCCAGAGTGTGTGATGAGCGGGAAGCTTTCCTGAGACTCTTAGGAAGACAGAACAGGCTGAACACAGCTAGACTGACTCACTTACACCCTCCCCTCCATCTGCCTCCTGACCAGATCCCCTCAAAGGACTGAAGGGAACCATCTAAAAGTATTAAAGCATACTTAGCCTCCCACTCATTGGCTTTCCTGTAGGCATGATTGGCGACTTACTGGGCCAGGGGGCCGTGGACCAGCTGACGCGCCTGATGCTGGTGAATGCCCTCTACTTCAATGGCCAGTGGAAGACGCCCTTCCCAGAGTCAGGCACCCACCACCGCCTCTTCCACAAATCTGATGGCAGCACCGTCTCTGTGCCCATGATGGCTCAGACCAATAAGTTCAACTATAGTAAGTACAAGACCTCCTTCCCCAAGTCCCACAACTACTGCACCTCATCCCCAGGGTGTTCTCCTCTCAGGGAGGAGAACCCCTCGAATATTGCCCATCTTTGACAAAGACTCCCTAAGTAGGAGCTACTGGGATAACTGGAGCAGCAGAAAGTAGCTTTAAATGACACGAGATGAAAGTGCAGGGCACCTGGGTGGCTCAGTTGGTTAAGTGTCTGACTTCAGCTCAGGTCATGATCTTGCAGTTTATGAGTTCGAGTCTCACATTGGGCTCTCTGTTGTCAGCTCAGGGCCTGGAGCCTGCTTGAAAAACTCTGTGTTTCCCTCTCTCTCTCTCTCTGCCCCTCTCCCGCTCATGCTGTCTCTCTCTCTCAAAAACATTTTTTAAAAAGTCCCTCTAGCCCAAATATGACCACGTGACCCATGTGTTTCTAGTGTGATTACTGGAGGCTCACAGATCCTGGTGGGGGAAGGCCTATGTGGAAGTTGAGATTTAGGAGACGATGAGACGCCTGGGTGGCTCAGTCGATTAAACATCCGACTTCGGCTCAGGTCATGATCTTACAGTTTGTGGGTTTGAGCCCTGCATCGGGCTCTGTGCTGACAGCTAGCTCAGAGCCTGGAGCCTGTCTTCGGATCCTGTGGCTCCTTCTCTCTCTGATCCTCCCCTGCTCATGCTGTCTCTCTCTCTCTCAAAAATAAAAGTAAAAATAAAACATTGAGATTTAGGAGACAAGAATTGGGATAAATTAGTGGCTGGGTGTGGGGGAGGAGGGTGAAGGCAAAGAAGGCCAAAAGGAGACAGTAACCAGAAGACACAGAACTGGCCAAAGAGGAGGGAAATGGGGATAAAAAACACTGACTAGGGAGCCTCAAAAGCCAGGGTAGAGAGGTGGCTTCCAGAAAGAATGGAGGAGACAGAACTAGTTGAAACCCCAGTGCTGGGTCAGAACCAATGAGAGCTGAAGCCATTTTCAGTGTGCCATCTTGGTGTCTTCACAGCTGAGTTTTCCACCCCCGACGGCCATTACTATGACATCCTGGAATTGCCCTACCACGGGGACACTCTCAGCATGTTCATTGCTGCTCCCTATGAAAAAGAAGTGCCTCTCTCTGCCCTCACCAATATCCTGGATGCCCAGCTCATCAGCCAATGGAAAGGGAATATGACCAGACAGCTCCGCCTCCTGGTTCTGCCCAAGTAAGCCACCCCCCTTGCTCGCCCCTCACTTGCCAATGCCCTACTCCCCTCTACCAACCCCTTCCCTCTCCCAGGGATCCCTGAAAGGACCACCCCCATGTTTCCCAAGTATGACATTTGCAGGGCAGGGACATGTGTGGGAAGCTGATGGGAAACACTCTGGCCTGGGTTTGATTAAGATTCCTCTCCTCATCTCTGCTCCTGTTTCTGCTGGAGGGCAGCAGGGAATTTTTCTAGACCATTCCCCCACACTTACCACCCTCAGAATATCCTCAGCCAAAGGAAGAGACACAGAAATGACGGGGGAGGAGGGAGGGGCTGGATCAGCCTTCTGGATGACCCTCTCCCACCCCCATCTGCTCAAGTCAACATCCAAACAAGGAGACAAAAGGAGACAAAGCAGCCAGATCTACAGCTTCTAGTTGGCTTTCAACACAGCAGATTTTAAAAATCCTTCCGCAGAAGTACAGAGGGCGGAGAAGGCCGAGGCTGGGTAATTCCAGAATTATAAGGAAGCCTCCCACCACTCTTACCCCAAATTTCCAGATACTGTAATGCCACGCTTGGGGAAAGAGGAAGATTTAGTTGATTAGGGTCCTCTTGGGTTCTCTACCCCGCCCACCCACAAAATGAAACCCAAGGTGACTTGTGCCCTGATGGGAAGGAGAAGGTGCTCAAGGCCTCTCTGCTGGAGTCCTCTTCAGAATTAGCTCCCAGTAACACAACCCACAGACAAGATTTTTGTTGAAATATCTTACAGGAGAACGTGCCCTCTGTCACTGCCCCCCCCCAAGATTCCAGGGGGTGGGGGAATGTTCATTTACATTAGACCTGACCCACAGATTTGAAAAAACAAGGCTCCCCCCTCCACTTTCACACCTGTCCCCATCCTGTCGGCTGAGGGGGATACGTGGACAGGGCCTGGCAGAGGCAGCAAGGGGCAACCTGAACTTGAGCTGTTTCCCACTCCCATTTACAGGTTCTCTTTGGAAAGTGAAATCAACCTCCGGAGGCCGCTGGAGAACTTGGGGATGACAGACATGTTTAGGCCAAACCAGGCGGACTTCTCGAGTCTCTCAGGTAAGAGATTTTCCTTCCACTTTCTTATGCTGGTGGACTGTGGGGGCCCCTGAGGGGACAAAGGAGTGTGTCTCTCAGAACCCCAGCTGATCTGCCCCCACTTGTTTCAGATCAAGAGGCGCTGTACGTGTCACAGGCGCTGCAAAAAGTCAAGATCGAGGTGAACGAGAGTGGCACAGTGGCGTCTTCCTCTACAGGTGAGTTCGAGCTCAAGTGGGCCTGGTGAGTCTCTCCCAGGACTTCCAAGGAGGGGCCCACATCTGGGACCACCCCGCGGACCTGCTCCAGTAGCCTCTCCTCGCAGAAGGGCACCCCCTACACTAGGTGCTCGGGGCATCACCCTTACCCCACCAGAGTTTCTCAGCCTGTTGTAGGCTCACTTTCCCTGGGACCCCAGTCCCCCACCCAATGGCTTCTGAGGTCCTGTGAAGGTGAAAAGGCCCCTCAAAGGAAGCCTGGCTTTGTGTTCATGGAGGCCCCTCAGCTTAAGGAACTTGCTTATCAAAACATTCTAAAAAGGGTTACATAAATAGCTGTTTGTGAGTAGCTGATAAATCTCTCTGAAATGCCTGGAGGCAGTCAGGCCTCAGAGAACTTCCCTAAACCCTTAAGGTTCTTGACTGGGAGAACGACCAACCCTCTTGGTTGCCCTCCAAAGCTGCCATCAGAAGGCTGGTGTCACTGGATCACTTACGATCAGTCCAGACACCAGGGCCCAGGCTGTCTGTTCTAATGTCGTTTCCTCTCTCTTAGCCATTATCGTGTCAGCCCGAATGGCCCCCGAAGAGATCATCATGGACAGACCCTTCCTCTTCGTGGTTCGGCACAACCCCACAGGTGAGCCAGGTCCGGGAGGCTCCACTGCCCCCTGCCCCGTCTGCTTGCCTCAGATGCCAGTCCAGACAGGTGTAGATGCTCCCGCCTGCCCCGGTCCATAACTCTGCCCCTCCTCCTCCCTTCAGGGATGACGCTCTGTCACAAACAGACCCTGGCCCTCGCTTAGTCACTCCAGCAGCTGGGACTTCAGACAGCTCACTCGCGTTCTCACATCTCGGCTCATCCATAAACATGGGGCTGGGCGAGCCAGGCCATTTCTCCCCTTCCTCATCTCCTGTGATTCTTCCGTCCACAGGAACGGTCCTCTTCATGGGCCAGGTGATGGAACCCTGACCACAGGGGAAAGCCGCCCTCATCTGGGACAGAACTGGAAAATGTATCCGAGAAGAAAGGACTCCAAAGGAAGAAAACTTTTATTTTAATTAATTTTTCTGGAGAAAGAGAAGGCCTTTGCCTTTAAAAAAAAAAAAAAAAAAAGAAAGAAAAGAAAAGAAAGAAAGAAAAAAAGAAAAGGGTAAATCTTTCGAATCTGCCTCCTAGACCTCAGCCTCTCCCAGGAGTGCTGAAGAGAACCTTTCAGTAAAACTCCCTTGTGGGGCCCCCTGGGGAGACCTCCGAAGCTCTGCTGAGTCTCCGGAGCAGACTGTAAAACACACGTGCGCAGCTGCTTGTGCCCATCTGGGGCTTCGGACCTGGACCTCACCGAGACCATGGCAGGATGGCACCAGGAGGCTTTACGGGGGCTTTTGTGTGCTTGGTAGACAGTATTTGTGTTCCAGTCACGTTGCTGTCACTCTTGCACTGTCTGCCACTGCCGAGGAGGCTGGCGGCGGGCCAAAGAAGGCCAGTGGAAGAGACACCCTTTCCTCTCGAGGCCTGTGCTCCCAGCTCGGCGGTCCTGCAGACAGGCAGAGCATCTGCCGAGACCCACCCTGACCTGGCCGCCTCCCTCCCCAGAAACAGTGCGCAGATATTATTTTGGAGTGTAGGTGACTTGTTTACTCATAGAGGCAGGCTTCTGCTTCCCACAAACTTTATTTTGCAGGAATAGAGGCGGGGCGGGAGTCAAGATGTGTGCCTGGCTCTCGGCCCTCATCTCCTGGTGGGGAGGGTGGGATGCTGGGGGTGTGCTTGAGTATTTATCACAGCCTTGTCCCTGTGTGCTTGTTAGAGAGTAGGACTCTCAAGAAAAACGTGCTGTCTGAACTTGCACGCAGTGTTCCTCGGTGGTCTTCGTCATTGCAGGAGTCTGGCCACTTGGCTGGCTACCCCTCTGGGTGGCTAGCGCGGTGGGGCCCACACTGCCACCTTGTGGCTGCCTGAGCCTTCTTTTCCTCATCCTTCTCCACTTGAGGGCTGAGACCCCCATAGGGCAAGATGGTCTAACTTCAGCCCACTTTAGGGACCAAAAGGATGTGGTGGGTAAGAGAGATGAGAGCGAGGACAGAGTGGTTTCAAAATTTTCCAATATATTTAGGAACAGGAGAGCCAGGGGCTGCACGACCTAGAAGGACAGAACTTTCCCCAATTACAGGGTGATTCATAGCCGCATTGGTGACTCACTTCAACGTGTCATTTCCGGCTGCTGTGTGTGAGCAGTGGACACGTGAGAGAGAGGGAGAGAGAGAGAGAGAGAGAGAGACTAAGAGAAAGGAGGAGGAGAGAGGAGAGAGACCATGAGCTTGGACTCAACTACCCCAGCTAGATAATCTTTCTGAAAACCAGCGAGCTAGGGGGCATGGCCTGAAGACCGATTAACTGAAGAACTGCACATGGATGTCAAATGAATGAATGTGAGCCAGGAGGACCTTAATCATTCCACCATGCTCTTCAGTGAAAAATCTTTGTTCTTTGTGTGTCTGTCTGTTTGTTTCTCATAATGCACTGGACAGTGAGAGCCGCACACAGTACCCATAAGGATACGCCAGTGTGGGGTCCAACAGTCTTGAAACTGTGTTGAATTATATGCTTTTTCACTTTTGATATATAAACGAGTAAAATATTTTAAAAAATAATAAATAAGTATATAAAAATAGTCCAAAAGAGTCCCTGCCTCTATTTCCAACATTTCGCACAGTGCAAAATCATCCCATCAGCTCACAGCCCTTTTCCGGTGAAGGGATCTTGATGAGACACATGCCTACAAGCCCAAGGACGAAGACCTGCCACGGACAGGTCCACAGGGCTGACCGCCAGCGACGTGGTGTGCAGGGCATAACTCCCCCCCCACCGGGTGCCACCCTCAAAAAGGAAAGGGGGGTCCCACAAACGCCTGCCACCTTCCCTGACAGGCCTGCTCATGCTTGCTGCCCCTGGGAATCCCCGTCTCTGCTCACGCCATCTCCTTCCCCACCAAACGCCCCCACCCCGCACCTAGCCCGCTCCCCACTTCTCCAAACCCCGACCCAGCCTGTTTCCTTCACCTGGCATCCTCCACGGGCCCAGTCCCCACCGCCCCTCTCTCCTTGGCGTTTACCAAGATTTCGTCTTCCTGGTGTGTAACAGTGCTTCTATTCACGGATGCTCTTTTAGCTCTGAGTGTGCGTTACACTCACCATCCCCGTCTACAGATCAGGTCCCTTCGAAAACCAGGCACTTTTGTTATACAGGCTCTTAATATCCTCCTTAAAATGGCATCCTGAAAAGTCTTTTACTCTCTCTCTCTGGTCTCTTGTGGGCTCTTGCCAGAGGACATATTTCCCTTGAGTAAGTTCTGTTCATATATTCAAAAAATAATATTTTAAAATGAAAACAATTCCTAGACTAGCTCTCGAAATTGTATGCTGTCCAGCCCCAGAACCCTAAAGATAGGATCGACAGATCCAGCCTCCTGGAAACCTAGGTCTTGTCTTAATAGGAACTAATTACCTTCTAGGAGCTCATGGTCAAAATGCTGCCAGTTAACAGGTAGTGATTCTCCATCACTGGAAGTGTTTAAGGACCGCCAGGATGACTTCTCGCTGGTGATGCTTCTGCAGTCAGGGTGTACTTTTTAAATGTGTATTTTAATCAAATTTAACTTATTTTTAAAGTTTACTTATTTGAGAGAGACAGTGGGAGCTGGAGAGGGACAGAGACAGAGGGATAGAGAGAGAGAATCTTGAGCAGACTCCACACTGCCAGCACAGAGCCCAATGCGGGGCTCAAACTCACAAACCATGAGATCATGACCTGAGTTGAAACTGAGAATCAGAAGGTTAACTGGGTGAGCCACCCGGCACCCCTTGCAAGCATATTTAAAATATTCTTTACTTTCACACAGATAAAATCATCTTTCTCTCTCTCTCTCTCTCTCTCTCTCTCTCTCTCTCTCTCTCTCTCTCACACACACACACACACACACACACACACACACACAGTTCTGAGGCTTGCTTTACTTTCTACACACCTGTCCCTCATTCTTTCTACCAGATGCATATATAGATATACTAGAATTTCTTTTATAGGATTTTAGATGCTTCATGGCTTTTTAAATTGTCATTGTCACCAACAATGCTGAGACGAACATCCTTGCACATGTGTCCCAGTGCACTTGTGCTTGTGTGTCCATAGGAACTAAGTCCTGAGGAACTAAGTATCTTTGAAGAACCTCCCAAGTCTGTGGTCATGGGACTCCAGTAATGCATTCTCTTTAAAAAAATTTTTTTTAAACATTTGTATTTATTTTTGAGGGACAGAGAGAGACAGATATTGCACAGGGGAGGGGCAGAGAGAAAGAGGGACACACAGAATCAGAAGCAGGCTCCAGGTTCTGAGCTATCAGCACAGAGCCTGACGCAGGGCTTGAACCCACAAACTGTGAGATCATGAGCTAAGCCGAAGTCAGATGCTCAACCGACTGGGCCACCCAGGTGCCCCAATACAAACATTTTCAAATGGCACAAAACAGCCAAAAGTGAGCATTCTGCCTGGTTAGAATCTTACCTTTTCTCAAGCTTAAATAAGCTCACTGCCATGGATAAAGATAGATTTGAGGTCTTGAACTATAAAGGAACCTTCACGTTATAATTTTCTCTAAATTGTGTTAGACTTCCTTGGAGCAATTTTAAATTATGACATAAATTCAGAGAGGGTATCCATTTGTCTACTCACCCCTCAATCACTCAACAAGTGCTAAAGGCCTTTTCACTGCCCCTGCCGTTCCTGTGTCCCTCTTGAGGGACAGTCAGGGACCTTGTTGGAAGCCTCCAACATGGTGCGCAAACATGCTCCAAGTGGATACTAGATGTCTGGCACCTTCTCTTTATGGATTCATCTCTTTGGATTCATCTTTTTTTTCAGGCTTTCAGGCTTTCTCTTCCCCCAAGAGGGTCAATATAGTAAGAGGGGCCCCAAAGCCCAATCAAACCTGGAAGGAAAGTCTTCTTCTCTCCTTAGAAAGCCAATGGATTAACTATACTGGAATTAAAATTTTAAATTTAGTGGAAAGAAGGAAAGAAGGAAGGAAGGAAGGAAAAGAGGGAGGAAGGGAGGAAGGAAGGAAGGGAGGAACCAGAGCAAGATCCAGAGGAAAGGAGAGCAGAATGCATAGCCCACTAAAGCTACTCCAGGCTTTAGAGAGATGCCTCAACCTCAGTGAGTGCTTCCTCTTCCCTTTCCAATTCTCTGGCAGCCCCTGAGGGACCAAGGTATGGTCACTGGACTAGAGAAAAGGAGCCACAGAGGCAACTTGGATTGCTTCTACCTGGCTCAGACCAGAGCTACCCAAACTAAACATGACCTGACCCAGTCCACGAGATCTCTGAGATTTGTAGCCAAAACTTCAGCTGGCACTAAAGTACTCCTCTTCCTGCAAGAATACTCCCTTCCTCTCTCATGGGTCTCCCTTTGGGCTCAGAGGGGTAGCTGGGTCATGAAGGCAATGGTCCAAGAATTCAGGGATACAGGGACCCAGATAGATCTCGTGTCCTCCTTACACCCCACAAATCTGACCAATTCCAGGCACTGAGCTAGCTGTTGAGGGTTTACCCATCTGTAACAGATTTGCTTAGAAACTTCAAGAGCCTCAAAAAGCAGAACAAGTTAGCCTGATTCGACAGCGGACAGTTCAGAAACCATCCATACATGCTGAGAAGTCTCAGAAGAAAAGGGTTCATCGCAAGGCCTCACCCCCGCAGAGAGTGTGCTCCAGGAAGTGCCCCATTTAGCGGTGCCCTCTGCTTTTCTTGGATATTTTGAGGACAGAGATGACGACACAGCCTCACAGCGGAAAGCCTGCCCAGCCCTGCTTGGCTTCGCCCGGGCCCCCTCCTTACCCTCCCAAATCTCTCTTCCTCTATTTCTTTAGAAATGAAAAGCCAACAAGATCTGCTTCCAGCCATCATTACATTTCTCATAAGCCTCACGCAGTAGGATTATTTATCTGCCCACGTGTGGGCAAGGGGTATGACTCATTCTGTAAATCCCTCAATGGTAAAAAATATTCCATCAGAGTGAAGCTTGTCAAGGAGACGCCATCTGTTTTCCAGGCCGCTTTCTTTGAGGTGGTTCCTCAAAGAAGTTTCGGGGTGAGCCTAGCAAAACTACGTATGTGGAGATGAGGAAACCAAGGCAGAGAGGGGCTGAGAAGCCGGCCGCTGGGATTACTGCTCTTCCACAACAGCCCCAGGCGCCTCTGCGCTCCTCGGGACACTGTGCCGCCTCTCCCGGTGGCGTTTGTGAACAGGGGTCTCACGTGCCAGTCACCAGAGGGTCCTGCGCTCACACCTCTGCCTTTCAGCCTGCACACCGGCGTCCTGCTGCCACATGGCCTTTTATTCCCCAGCCACCAGGTGTCGCTTTGACTCCAGTAGAAAGCTCTTCTTAAAGCACAGCAGCTGTGGCTTTTGCCCACATCTGTTTGAGCCCCATTCAATCAAACAACTGTTTATTTAAAAGCCTAACTTGCTACGGGGTGCTGTGAAGCACTTTTGCAAAGTGTAAGTGGTCTTTCTCACTCTCCAGTACCTAAGGAGGACAGACACCAAAGAGCTGAAATGCTATGTGAGTCGCTGCAAAAAGGGCCGAAGGAACATTGTCAACATGATGGCAATAGTTTGCACTAGAGCGTGAGGCTCACTAGGAGTGGGGTGTTTGCTGTAAATGTACAAGATAGAGAAGACGGATTTGGGTCTGTGGGGCAGGAATGCTAAGGCATTTCAGAAAACAATGTGCACAAAATGACAAAGGAAGAATAATATCAAGGCATGTTGAAGGGACACACCTGCGGAGGAAGTCCCAAGTCACCTTGAGACCATTGCCTCCCTCCTCTGATAACCCAGCCAGTCAACTCTCCCCCTCTCCTGATCTGGTCAGGCAAGTCTGGACTATGTCTCTTGAATAAGCCAGGCCTTCTTGTTATCCTTCATGTCCCAGGCTTATAGTTAGCAAGCCTAGGAAAAGGCAGTGATACTGCCTATGGTGGGAAACCGAAAGATGGGATGGTTTCAAGGGAGGGTGAGGTTTTAGCAAGTGAACTTTGAGATGACATTGGGATTTTCAAATGAGGGATCTAGTAGACACTTATTCAACCAATGATGGGTAGCTGCTGCCGTGTGTCAGGCACTGTGCCGGGCACAGGAGGGACAGCAAAAGAAGACAGTTCACCCTCTAGCAGAAACAATACATGTTGAATATGCTACCACTGCATACAAAATTAAAGTTGAGAATATTTTGGACTAGAAGACTTAAATATCTAGACTTGATAACCATGGATACCAATCATAATTGAAGGTGATCAACAAGCACTATGTTTGATGTTGTGAAGAAACAGAAGGTGAATAAGATACCATCCCTGAAGGGAGCACCTGGGTGGCTCAGTCAGTTAAGCATCTGACTCTTGATTTTGCCTCAGGTCATGATCTCATGGTTTGTAGGTTTGAACCCCGCCATCGGGCTGTGTGCTGACAGCATGGAGCCTGCTTGGGATTCTCTCTTCACCCACCTCTGGCCCTCCCCTGCCCAAGCTCGCTCTCTCTCTCTCTCTTAAAATAAATAAAGATACCACCCCTGAAGGAGCTTCCAATCCAGCTGAAGAGACAAGGACAACTCACACGTCCAGCCAATGGACAATACGGCGTGCTTAGTTACCAGGTTCTTAGTTACCAGGGATAGAAACCAACTCTAGCTAAGGGAAGCACCTCAGGAAACTGGGGAGCTCAGGGAATTGTCAGGAGGGCCAGAGGACCAGAGGGAGATCTCGCACTAGAGGCAGTGCCCCAAATCACATTGGTGCCCCTGCCCTAACCTTCACTCGGCCCAGGATACTGCCATTGGTGCTCCTGTACTGGCACCCCAGATTTTGACTCTCTGCCCCTCTGCCAGAGCCTTATTTCCCCTCCATCACCTCATTCCTTCCTGGATCAAAATCCCAACAGATGCACAGACCAGCGAGTGCAGCAGACATGCCAATGCTGTGGGCACAAAGAAGGCTACAAAAGTGAATGTCAGGAAACCTCTCTCTCTCTCTCTTTTCTTAATGTTTATTTATTTATTTTGAGAGAGAGAGAGAGTACAAGCAGGGTAGGGACAGAGAGAGACAGGGAGACACAGAATCCCAAGAAGGCCCCAGGGTCTGAGCTGTCAGCACAGAGACTGACGTGGGGCTTGAACTCACGAACCATGAGATTATGACCTGAGCTGAAGTTGGACACTTGACTGAGCCACCCAGATGCCACCCAGACACCCAGGAAACTTCTGATGTTTCACTGGGAGGTTGTTCTGTCTCCCCCTAGACCCATTAGGTGGGATTCCCAAACCCTAGGAAGTGGGGTTAGAGCCTGGGAAGTGAAAAAGAATGGCAAACATCTACCACAGAAGGTATTCTAATTGTCTGAACTATTACAGCACATGGTAAGGTGCCGACTACTCAGTTAAAAGAAAAGAAAAAGAAGAAGAAGAAGAGGAGAAAGAAGAGGAAGAAGAAATAAAGATAACTACAAATAACATCATCCAGGAACTATGTACTACTTAAATAATATGCAAAAAAAAAATGGGTGCACAGGGCATCACAAGAGCATAAACTCATAGAGATGAAAAGGCTTCAGCCCACCCTGCTACCACCAGATGACAGAAGGCTCAGGGAGTTGTCAGCATGGCATGCAGGGTGACAATACAAACACCATCTGCACCTGTGAAAGTGAACCTCCCCTCTAATCCTCCAGGCCTATCTTTGACTCTTCCTCCTTCTCCTTTACTTAGAGGAGTTATCAGCATCAGTTGACTGGCCCATTACAAGAACCTCTCCAATTTATAACTCTCCATTTCATCTTTGTGCCTGGATTCCCAAAGTGATCTTCCGGGTTTCCATTCATCCTTTCGAGTTGTCCCCCAGATGATTATAGATGAACCTTCTTAAACATGCCCTCACCAAGTTAGCCACCAGCTCAGGCAACCATAATGACTCCCAGCTGCCTATGCCTCAAATCTGAACTCTTCTGCAGACACAAGCCACACTGGGTCCGCTAATTCATAGCTTTGCTACATTCACCGTTTGCTAACAGTGAAGAAATCCAGTCTGCTGTCTTCAAAGTGATGTAAACCACTTAAAGTCTAGGACTCTACAATGAGCAAAACCCATATTTCTATCAATTCTGTCATGAATCTTCTCTTTTCTGCCGCGAGGCAATGCCACATTGCGACAAGGAATTCTAGAAAGTATCAGCTTTCCAAGGAGTGTAGGAGTTCACATCTCTAGAGCTTCCAAATTTCCACAGGCTGTTGCTCAGCTCTCTGCTTTACATCTTTGCCTCAAGGCTCATTACTTCCTTATCTACAACCTTCTCCTCTTCCCCCCAGGAGCACATTTCTTTCATTCCTTTTGGCTTCTGCCCTTCTTACACATTCCCTTTCCTTCTTTGCACTCCCTAATGATTTACCCTTCCTACCTCCAACAGCTTGCTTTATTGATCTTATTCTTGACCTAAAAAAAGATACCAAGATAGTTCAGCCAACGTGTGTGTCATTGGCAAGCCGAAGCCAGAGGAGAAAGGGGAGTGAAAAAGAGGAAGACAAAAGAGTAGAACATAAAAGTTGAAAATGGGAGGAAATGATCAGCACCCCCATGAACAGATGTTGATAGTAAGGCAGATACTCTTTACACATCCTCAAAACAATTTTGCAAGACAGGTGTGGCCATTCTCCGTTTCCAAACGAGGAAACTCCGCTTAAGTGACTCACCTGAGGCCGCACACCCAATAAGAGTCAGAGACCACACTATATGCCAGGTACACTCCCCTGTCTTGTAACAATAGCATATTGCTTCCACACCCAAGAGTAAGAAAAGAACATAAAATGGACACAGGCGAGGCCTTCCCAACAATTGTTTCAAGGGCTACCCGAAAATAAAAAACGTCATTTTCCACTTGACAAAATTTAAGATTTTCTCTTCTCCTGACGTCCGAACCCCTTTGCTTGACCGCGAGGAAACACACACACACATCTGCCGCCGAGAAGCGCGTATCCCAATCCACAGCCTCCTCATTTTTAAACTTATGTCTAGGTTACAGGTGTCCCTTTTCAGTTTCGACCCATGCCCACCTTGTAAGATCCTCTACATTTCCTCCCCTCTCGCTTTCATTCATGCCCCTCTCCCTTTTCTTCCCATCGCTTAAATATCAGCCCCTCCTTTTCTCTCGTATTTCCCGTCTCCCTCATTACCTGTACATTTCTTACTTAGGAGAGTGCTGCATCTAGCACGTTCTCAGTACACATCGATTTTGGGCTCCATACTTATGTCAACCCCATCACCGCGCTCTGTCTAGCCTCTCCCAAGTCATCGCTCCTATCCCAAATCCAGTTCCCACCCTGCCCGGTCTCCATCGCCCCAGCCCCTCCATTAGCCCTTCCCGCTTCCTCACAAACTCCAACGGTCGTCCCTTCCACCTCTCACCCCCTTTCCCGCCTTTTTCCCCCTCAAGGTGCAGAAGCGCGAGTACCTCGTTGTCCTCCCCCCACCCCCATCCTCCAACCAGCCTACCCGGCAGCCTTGTTACCATGACGACAGAGCTACTCAAGCCGAAGTCGGGGACCTGGTTGCCATGGCTTCTGCTTCTCCGCCTCCAGCCCCGCCCGCGCGCCCAGCAGCGCTAGCGCCTGCGCAGTACGCCACTCGAAGGGCCTCCGAGCCGGGGCGGGACGGGGCGGGGCTTCAAGAGAGAGGGAGGGAAGGAGGCGAAAGGATAAGAAAGGGAGTGGAGCTGGCGCGTACGGTGGCCGAAGAGGGACGCGCCGAGCCGGAGGCTGCAGGATGGTAGGCTGTGTGGAGAGGAAGGGGAGGGGAGGGGGAACCGAGGGGCGTGGGTTGCACCTGCGGGGGTCCTTGGGGGCCGCCCTCTGTGGGGGCCGCCCTCTCTTCCTCCGGTCCTCACTGGCCCCACTTACCTGGGCGAGTGGGCGAACCGGCCTCGGAAGGAAGAGCAGCTGGAAATGGCTTTAGGGAGAAGGGGCGGGGAGGGGCGCATTTGTGGGGCGAGACGGAGGTGACTAGGGGGCGGTGGGACCGTCCAGAGCCGGAGGCACGGCGCGGGTGGCAGTCCAAGGGGTCCCGACCACTGCCGCAGGGAAGTGGCCCGAGGAAGAGGGGCGCGGGGGCCTACCGGCGGAGGGAGGCGGCGGGGTTGGCGGGTCACCAAGACCCTCTGTTCCCGTGCAGCCCAGAGGAGCGGCGGCCAGCGGGGAGAGCCGCGTGTGGGAGGGGAGCGTTTCCGGGTCCGAGGAGTGGACGTCCTGCCTCGGTTTATCTCCCTGCTAGCCTACAGGCTGGGGTGAGGTGGGAAAGCCAAGTGGGCTCGAGGTCTTGCTCTTCAGAACCCAGGCTTCGGATCCCTGGCTCCCGTGTTCTTGGCTCTCCGCCTCCCATCCCAGTCTCTTTCCGGAGCCCAGGCCTTCCGTCTTCCTGCTGGCTTCCCGCTCCCCCGCCCCCCAATCTCACACGCGTAGGACTCCCTTGCGCCCCTCTGTTGCCTTCCCACCACACCAGCAGCGTTTTCCCTTCCCCACCACCAAAAACCCTAAACTAGTGTTTCAAACACCCACGGATACCAGCCCCACTGATGCCCAGGGAGAGGGGCACTGCCGGGACAAGGCGATAACTCCAGGATGTATTGACTGGACTCCCTGGAACTGGGAAGCTGGGGGTGCACAGGGTAGTGAGGGCTCTGCTTCCCCTCTCTACTCAGCATGTACTTTGTTGCACAAAGCTTCAGGAACCACCCTGGATGGCCGTGTCCTAACTGAGGAACTGAAAGGGAAATTGTCACCTGGTGTCTGGAGGGGTGTGCATGCCTAACAGGAGGCACCCTAAAATGGAAACAAGGGAGGACGGTCAGATGCCTGGTTGGCTAAGGGGAGAGGAGGGTGGAAATTGGGAGCCCCCATGCCCCTGGGCATATGACTGGCATTTGAAGGCAGTGCACTGGGGACATCTGCAAGAATGTATGGCCAGGATGGGGTGGAGAATTGAGGTAGCTTCTCCAGAGACAAAATACCCCATTTCAGAGTAGTGGTGGATAGAAGGACCATGGAAGAAAGCAGACCTCTCTTTGACTTCGGCTCTGAGCTGCTTGTCACCCTTCTAGGCATTTTACTGACCTCTGGAAGACAGAAATAGGAAACAAAGTGAAGGAATAAAAATCCTGACACCTAATGTGTTTCAGTGCTTACCGTGTGACAGGCACAGTTGCATAGATCAACTCATTTAATCCCTCTGAACAGGAAGGTACTTTGATCACATCCGTCTCACAGATCAGGAAACTGAGGCCCAGAGATGTGAAATAATTGTCCAAGGCAAATGACTCAACTAGTAGAGCCAGGATTTGAACCTAAGTAGCAGACCCAGAAGCTCTGACATATTCCAGAAGGAAGGTCACCTGCTCGTGGGAATACCGAGGGGTGACAGCAAGGGCTGATTTTCGAAGCAGGCAGGAGCCATGAATAGGAAAGAGTTAGATGTGTGTGTGGGATGCATGTGCTGCTGAGAACCGAATCTCTGACCCTCGGCTCTGCCCCCTCCCTGTAGATGCGATTCATGCTGCTGTTCAGCCGGCAGGGGAAGCTGCGGCTGCAAAAATGGTACCTGGCCACGTCGGACAAGGAGCGGAAGAAAATGGTTCGGGAGCTCATGCAGGTCGTTCTGGCTCGCAAGCCCAAGATGTGCAGCTTCCTGGAGTGGAGGGATCTCAAAGTCGTCTATAAGAGGTGACTCACCACCGACTCTCAGACGGGTCTGGACCCTGCTTGATTGGGGCCCGGCAGTGGGTACAAATGGCTGAGAAATAAGGTGTCCCTCGGGTCAGGGAGGATTGGGAGCTAAGGGCATCTGGAGGGCAGAGATGAATTTCAGCCTCCTTTACTTTCCAAACTTCCCTTGAAGGCATTCTTGTTCCCCACTTGTATTGCTCAAGCCTGACCCCTACTTCACCTCCGTCGCAAAGGCCCTCTTCTTTTCCGTTGCACGTGTCCCTTGCAGCCTCATTCAGCAATCCTAGATCCTGCACCACCTTTCCCACCACACGCACCCCCTGTCCAGTTCCTTCTCTGAGCAGGTGGATTAGTTGGCTCAGGTTTTTGCTGAGTCAAACTGAACAGGTCAGAGGGCAAGAGGGAAAGAGTGTGCCTGCGTGTCTTCGCCTGTGTTTGTGAGAGCCACCAGGAGGTCTAGTGACTTACTATTTGCATACCCTGGGGCCACGCTGCCTTTGTCCAATAGGGACACAGACCCTGAGCTGGGAATGAGGGGAAATGGGAGGTTTGAGAGCAGAAAGCTGGGCCCAGCAGGCCCTCCAGCTACCCTGCCTGTGCCTCCGTCCACAGATATGCCAGCCTCTACTTCTGCTGCGCCATCGAGGGCCAAGACAATGAGCTCATCACGCTGGAGCTGATCCACCGATACGTGGAGCTCCTGGACAAATACTTTGGCAGCGTAAGTGCCCCCACCCACCCTTTCCGCACCCAGCAGTTCCCTCTTCCTACCAAACCCTGGGACCCTCCCAGGCTCTGCCTAGGAGATTTGGGCGAGGTGAAATTGGAGCAGTGAGAACAGTAATTAATTTCCCTTTTTAAGCCTTAAGCCTATTAGCCATATCCCTTAATCGGCCCAGGGAGGGGGTGCAGACCAGAATCTGCCACTTAATCAAGTGGAGCTCAGCTCAGACCTCTCCTGTAAGGATGGAGGCCAAGTTCAGATTTTATCAGTGGCTCCTGACATTGACTTTGCATTGGAATTTCCTGGAGAGGTTTTGTTGTTGTTTTTATTAGTGATGCCTGGGTCCCATGGCTAGCAATTCTGAATTAACTGACCTGGGGGATAGCCTGGGCATTGACAGTCAGCTCAGATCTTAGTTGGTGAATAGTAATAACTCTGTAATTTGTATCCCACTTAACAGTTTACAAAGGACTTTCAGGCCCTCTTGTTTGCTCCTTATTCTATTCTGTGAGTAGGTATTGTCGTCTCCATTTTCAGATGAGCAAATTGAGGCTCAGAGAAATGAAATGACATGTCCATCCAACTGTCTAGGGCCAGCACCCTGCTTGGAACTCAAGTCTTTCCACCTGTGATTCAGAATTTCCTCCTTCCCTGCGCCATAGTGTCTAAGGAGGGAGGATAGCCAGGCCTCTGGTGAGAACAGTGTCACAGATTTTGAGGGAAAGGCAGCAGGAACCACAGTCCAGAAGGAAAAGTCGAATGAGCACTAAGGCCTAGGGGTTGGGGAGGTCATCAGCCTGGGGCAAGAGCCCGAGATGGGCGATGTGGTCCGGGAGAGATGACTGTGGAACCATGATGAGAAAAGTTGGTTAAACGCCTGACTCTTGATTTCAGCTCAGGTCATGATCTCTTAGTTGTGAGATCAAGCCCCACATGGGGCTCCGCACTGAGCATGGAGCCTGCTCTAGAGTCTCTCCTTCTCTCTGCCTCTCCCTGCCTCAAATAAACATTTAAAGAAGAAAAAAAAAAAGATGGGCAGCTGGGGTACAGGTGGGGTGGGAATGCACCTTGACACCCAACCCTGCCTTCTCCCCTTCCAGGTGTGCGAGCTGGATATCATCTTCAACTTTGAGAAGGCCTACTTCATCTTGGATGAGTTTCTGATGGGGGGTGACGTCCAGGACACCTCCAAGAAGAGTGTGCTGAAGGCCATCGAGCAGGCAGATCTGCTGCAGGAGGTATGGGCCTGGGACAGTGAGGAGGAAGACGAGTACCATGGTGGAGGGTGCCCTCCCTGCCCTGGACACCTTGCCTGCCAGCCACGGCTGCCCCCTTCCTGCTGCCAAGGGGGCCTCCCTCCCTGTGGTGTCCCGCCCCCACAGCGCCCAGTTGGCCAGCAGGCCCTCAAGCACTGACTGCTCAGGGTGGGAGGTACGGGTGACAGTCAGCCTGCCAGGGCCCACTCTCCCTCCTCCCAGGACCCAAGATGTCTCATTCCAGCATTCCAGCTAAATGTCCGTGTCCCATACTCCTCTAGGCATTTAGGATTGCTTAGGGAATTGGAGAAGGGGCACATGATTCTTCCCTCCCCTTGATGTCTTCTCCTTCCCCCATTTTTTAAAAAGCACACATACACTCCCCCTCTCTCTCTCTCTCTCTCTCTCTCTCAAAAGCCTCTGCTCCTCAGAAGCGAAGGGTGGTGGGGACTCGGGGGTTGAGGTGGCGATGCCTGACTGGGGGTTCTCCTGCTCTCTGACGCCCCTGCCCTCACCCTATCACTGCCTGCCCCCTCTCTGCTGTGCCACCGCTGAGACTTGGTGCAGGGAGATGAGTCACCGGAATCTGCAATGACAAGCAAGCTGGCCTGAGCTGGCTCTGAGGAGGGGGAGAGATGGGGGCTCATCTCTGCAGGAGAAGGAGCAGAATCGAACTTGCCACCTCACTGGTCCGACTTTCCCTTCACACACACACACACACACACACACCCACACACCCACCCACCCTGGCACACACCACCCCTGTTACTAGTGCTCTTCTCAGACCCTAATGACTCATTTCTCTGCAGTCTGGTTCACCTTCCCTCAGGGACCTGATGCCAACTTATTACTCCCTGCCCCCACTCTGAATAAAAGAACCCAGCCTGCTGGCACCCCCCCCCCTCCCCTGCCCAAGCTTCACACCCTTCCCTCTCAGATACTGAGACCCCACCCCCTGCTCACCAAGCTTCTGGTTGGGGATTTCCTGGGCAGTGGTGGACTCAACCTGAACCTCCTTCCTTGCCACAGTTTGCCTCTGGGGGGTGGCCCCTGGAGACTAGGAAGCTCTCCCACAGGGTCCCCAGTTGTTCCAGCCTTGAGCTCATGTTGGCTTCTCTCTCCCTCCCCTTGTCTCTCTGTGCTTCCCCCACTCATGATGTTGTCTTGCCCCCACCATCTTCTGCCTCTCCCGGTGTCTCTGCGTCACCCTCTGTCCCTCTCTGCCTTAGGAGGATGAGTCGCCTCGCAGTGTGCTGGAGGAGATGGGTCTGGCATAGCCCCCGCCCGGGATGCCTGGAGATGTGGGGAGCTGGTGGAGAGGCAGGGCATGAGCGCCTCCTTTTCTTGATGGGACCCAGCTGCCCCTCTTCTGCTGCCTCACCTTCTATCGGAGTGAGCTGTGGGCTCAGGACCCTCAAACGTTCCCTCCCTCCACCTCTGTCTCCTGTTTCCCCTTCCCCCAATGAAGGTTTTAGGAGCTAGGAGGTAGGCAAATGTGACCAAAATGGGAGTGCTATTTGGCTTTCATTCCCTGCCTTTGAAGAACTAATGTTACCCCAAACTCGCTCCCCTCCCTTATAACTGTAAATATATAAATATGTCAGGTTAAAGGGAAAAGGTTTTCAGGGTTCTTCTCTGCTCCCTGCCCCGTAACCTACCTCCACCCTGCCCCGTAGCCAGCCAGGGCAGCCTCTCTGCCGGGGGCAGGGGCGGTGGAGGGGAGGGTTCTGTGGATTTGAGAGGGAAGTCCTTTCCCCTCATCTGCCCTCCTCCTCACTCCTCCTTGGCTACAGTGGGGACTCTATCCAGTGCCAGGGAAGGGACAACACGGTTAATTTTTTTCTAACCTTGCCACTTTGAGGGAAGTGAGCTTTGGGGGAAGGGCAGGCTTTATGGGAGACTGTGCCTCCTTCACTCCGTGTTCTGGGTGAGGCAGGAGCTAAGGGGTGGGGTGTGGGAAGTGGCTGACTTTATTTCCTTTCCTCTGAAATAAAAGGAAAAGCATTTCTGGACTTTGCCTGCTTAGGTTCTCTGTGAAGGAAGGAAAAGCTTCTGGGATCAGTCAGGAGGGGACAGGAACACTGCCTCTTCACCTCCACAGAACTAGAAAGAGGGAAGAAAAATAGCGGACACCCAGTTCAGTTTGAGTTATCAGTCATAGTATATGTGTCCTATGCAAACACATCCGCTGTTTATTCCAAATGAGATTTTAACCCGGGGTCCTGTACTTTATCTGGCACCCCTATTCCAAATGGGTTTGTGAGCTCAATGCCTCTCATCTGAACATGGTGTCTCCACTCTGGAGCTGCCTTCAGCCAGGGAGGAGCGATGTCTGGGCACATGATTTTACACCTCTGAGGTTTCTTTGTGCAAGATTTCATTCAGCTGATTTAGTTAGTTTTTGTTTTTGTTTTTTTAAGTTTTTAAGTTAATTTATTTTGAGAGTGAGCGAGCCCTGAAGCGAGGGGCAGAGAAGAGGGCGGGGAGAGAGAATCCCAAACAGGCCAGGTGCTGTCAGCACAGAGCCCAGACTAGGGGCTCTATCTCATCATCCATGAGATCATGACCTGAGTCAAAGTCAAGAGTCGGACACTTAACCGACTGAGCCACCCAGGCGCCCCTCAGCTGGTTTAGTTTTATCTGGAGAAAGCAAACAGGAGTTCATCAGTATATCCAACCCTGTGTGCTTTGCAAAGGGTTGAGAAGTAGCTAAAAGCAAAGTGTTTCTATAGCTGGAAGTCATTCCTCCCAATTTGTTGTGAAGTATGTAGGACTCGGGAATTTAGGGGACAGTTAAGGGAGGTGAGTAGATGGAACAGGGACTATAGGGAGCCACCAGTACTGCTTAAGTGGCCAGAGGATCATGGACAGAGGAGCCTTCAAAGTGGCCAGGAGCTGGGACGCCTGGGTGGCTCAGTCTGTTAAGTGTCCGGCTTGAGCTCAGGTCATGATCTCATGGTCCCTGAGTTGGATCCCGGCATCAGGATCTGTGCTGACAGCTCACAGCCTGGAACCTGATTCAGATTCTGTGTCTCCCTCTTTCTCTGCCCCTCCCCAGCTCATGCTCTGTCTCTGTCTCTCAAGGGTGAATAAACATTAAAAACTTAAAAAAAAAAAAAAAGTGGCCTGGAGCTGCCCCACCCTGGGAACCAATGACTTTAACCCCCACCACCGCCCCCAAAGTGGGGAACTTAGACTTTCTTAATAGATGTGGACCATATTGTACTCTTGAATATGATTGTTAAGTGATTCCACTACCCTCACTTTTGAACTGGGTGTTGTGGCTGGCGCTTCCCTCACCGCCCCTTGGGAAGGACCACCGAGGCCCAAGGGGACGGGTGAATAACGGAGAACAAAGTCCTAATAAAATAGTCACTTTTATTTCTTAGCAAAACTATTTCCTCCGTGAGGGGTATTTACAACAGAGAAGGGAAGGAATAGGTAAATTCACAGCGAACCGGAGAGGGTGGCGTGGCTCCTGGGAGGCCCAAAGGGCAGGAGACAGACACTTCTTCACACAATTAACTGGAATAGCCTTTTCTGATTTTGGACAGGGACGTCCCGAGAGGGACTAGTGGGGACAGAGGCCCGTGGGGTAGGGAATTCGCACAAACCACCCGACCGCCTGGGGTGGCCCCGGGAGACCCCTTGAATGAATTTGGGGAGTTCGGGCTTCGGATCCGGGAAGCGGTCTGACAGGTCCCGGCGTATCCCGTGGGCGGGGCGACCCGGGGTTAGGGGCGGGGCCGGACGGCGGCCAGGGGCGGGGCTGGGGTGCATGCAAACACCTAGAAGGGGAAAGGAGCAACACGGAGGCGGGTGGCAGCGCGCGCGGCTTCGGCGCGCGGGGGCGGGACCGGAGCAAGTCACGGGCGCCGGAGCAGCACGTGCTCGATGTAATTCTCCAGCTCCTCCTGCTCCTGCATCCGGCGCTCCTCCGCCTCCGCCTCCTCCTGCGCGCGCCGCGCCTGGGCCTCCCGGCCCGGATAGTGATGCGAAGGCGGCAGGGCGTGGTGGTAGTGGCGGCGGCGCGAGGCAGCGGATGGCTGCAGTGTCCGCGGCCGGATATAGTTGGGGAAAGGGTGGTAGGGCCCCGGGGGAAACAACTCGTCCTCCTCGCGATCCCAGGGCGGGAGCACCTCGTTCCAGTCGGGCAGCTCCTCTCGAACGGGGGCGGGGGCGGGAGGCGGGGGCTGCGGGGAACGGACGTGGGTGGGGGCGGGGGCAGCCCGGGGGTGCGGCATGGGCTCGGGAGGGGCGTTCTTCTTCCGCTTCCGCTTCTCCTCCACCTCCTCGATGATGCTGACCACGTCGTCCGCTGGCAGGTGGAGTTTGGTGGACAGCTCAATGAGGCTGTCGATTGTCTGAGGGTCCATCTCTTCGTCGTCGTCGTCCTCCTCCCCGCCCTCCTCTGCCCCCTCAGCTTCCTTCCGACGATGGCCGGGCATCTCCTCCTGGGAGCGCTTGTCTTCGGCTCCGGCTTCTCCGTCCTCCTCCTCTGCGAACAGCAGCGAGTTCTGCCGCGCCCTCTCCGCCTCCTCCGCCTCTGCCTCCGCCTCCGCCGCCTCCTCATCCTCTTCCCCCACCCTTTCCGCCC
Organism: Suricata suricatta; assembly: GCF_006229205.1. Taxonomy (NCBI): domain Eukaryota; kingdom Metazoa; phylum Chordata; class Mammalia; order Carnivora; family Herpestidae; genus Suricata; species Suricata suricatta. The sequence continues at coordinate 30,686,121 of NC_043707.1, read as the reverse complement.
CGCCGCGTCTCTCCTGCTCCGCCTCCGCATCCTCCCTCACGCTCTCTCGCTCCTCCTCCTTCTCCTGCAGCCCCCGACCCCCAAGGCCGCGCTGCCGAGCCCCGCCCTGCAGCAAATATTGGAGCAGCAGGTCCGAGGCGAGGTCTGCCAGCCGCTCTTCCTGTGCCGCGGCCTGCCGTGTGGCCTCTGCCTGCCGCCGCCCAGCCTCTACCTGCGCCAGCCCTTGCTGTAGAAGGCGCTCCCCTGCCTCAGAGCTGCCCAGGAGTGAGCTCTCCGGACGGCGCGCCTTAGGGAAAGGGGCGCCCAGGCTTTGGTACGCCTTGGATAGGGGTGCCAATGCCTCACGTAGATGTGTTTTGGGGGAGGACACCCCTTCCCCGAACTGGTGGGCTTCAGGAAGGGGCCCGCTCTCGGGCATACGCGCCTGGAATTGCGGGGGAGCGGGGGGTGGCAGGGGCGCGCGCTCCGGGACGCGCGCCTGGAACTCTCCCCAGGAAGCGCGCCACACGCGCTCTGGCCCGGGGCTCTCCAGGTTGACGCGGGTCAGAGTGTGCGTGCGAGTTTCCGTTTCTGCTGCCGCCGTCTCTTGCTGGCGCTTGGCGCTGCTCGGACTGAAATCTCGCAGTTCCTGGAGCAGAGAAGCTAGCGCCTCGAGCTCCTCGGAGGGGTCTCCAGCCTCGGGACCGTTCTCCTGAGTCTCAGGGCGAGGCGGGGCCGCAGGTGCCTGGGTCTCCGGCGCCGGCAGGCTGTGGGTCTGGCTGCGCACAGTCTCGGTCAGCAGAGCTTCTGCTGCTTCTTCTTTTGGCCCCTGCTGGGAACCGCCGGACGCCGGGGGCGAGGCCGGGCGGTCAAGTGCCTGCAGCAGCACCGCGGCCAGCGCCCGGGGATCCACGCCCTGGAAAAGCTCTCCCTCGTCCTGCGGCTCAGAATTTCGAGCGGCTCGGACCTCTGGGGCGCTAACATCGTTCGGCCCGGGCGCTGCATCCCCGGCTACCGGCTCTTTATGTTCAGAGCTGAGGGGAGGTGGCTGCGCCTCGGGGTGCCCCGGGGGCGCTGCTCCCAACCCCTTGATCAGTAGAAGGAAGCAGACGAGAGTGGAAGCCGGCAACCTGAGCGATTTCATGACCAAAGGACTGCCGGAGACTGTGAAAAATAGAAGGGGCCAAAGAAAGAGAGGGTTTCTGTAAGAATTTTCTGCTCTCTGATACTATACCCCCTTCCCCCACCTTTAATCAGGAAACCCAGGGCTTCCCTCATCCCCCTAACCTTACCCAGAAGAGGGATGTTTAGGAGCAAAGGAGGAAGATGTTGTGCCGATCTCTGGAGTCGTGTAAATGGGAAAACGCCCGCAACCCTCGCTCCCCCAATGCCTCTTCGCCCCCTTGCCTAAGCCATCTCACTTCCAGCGCCCACGTACTAAGCAGCTAAAATAAGGGGGAAAAAATCTCTGCTCCCTCCCCACAGGACTCCCCGGATGGTGCGTGGGCGACTTCAGAGGCAAGAGAAAAACGGCGACTCCCCCATTTACCGGGGACCCTTACCGGGGTCTCCCGCTGTGTTTTTAACACCCCCATCCGGGAGGAGAGAGAAACCCTCCCTCACGCCCACGGCTGCCGAGGGTTTGAGGGATGGACAGCGGAGTATTTACCAGCTGGTGTCACGATGCGGGAGATGGAGAGGAGGGTCGGGGCGGGGTGGGGACAGGGAAAGATCGGGACGCGTCCGCCTCGGCTCCGAGCAGTGGCTGGGATAGGAGCGACGGTCGAGTTCTGGCGTCCAGTGGGTTGGGCTCAGCTGGGTCCGCGCGGCTCTGGGCGACTCGCTCGCTCCGGCTTCAGCACGCTGGACAGCGCCCGCGCCGCTGCCTCCTTATAAAGGGGAGCGCTCAGGGTCACGTGGGCTAGCCCCGCCCCATTGACGTCAATGTTCATTCATGGGGAAGCGGGCGGGTGCCTCGAAGCGGGGGGCTGCCCAGTGATTGGAGAATGTTTTCTTCTCCCGGCCCGCGCCTGCGCACTGGGAGGCTCGGCTCGAGGGGCGTGCGTTAGCCTAGCATCGGGGAAATGAATGAATGAATGAATGAATGAAATCGCTGAGGCGGGCGGGGCAGGGGGCTATGAATGAATGAAGGAGGGACGAGGAGAAAAGGATGAATGAATGAATGGAAGAATGAATGGAAGGGTGGATGCGGAGACGCTGCAAGGAGGGAGGGTGGGTTACAGAGCAACTTGCAGCTGCGGGAGCCCGCGTCGCTGAGCAGAATAGGAAGGGGACACTCCCGAAGTCTGACTGGGTATCAGTAGGAGATCCATACTGGGGAGGGAGAGGATAAGGATTCCAAAGCCGAGGAGGGGGCTGTACTCCGCAACCCCCGACCGCACGCACGGTCCATAGGGAACACACCCAAGGACGGCGTGAACCCGAGAGGAGAAACGGATCTGCGCGCCTGCGGGCGCTGTTCGCGGATCTACGGTGCGGGGTGCCAGCCCTGGGCCGGGGCAGATGGGTAGATGTTGCGGTTTTGGTAATCCCGTTGGAAAGGGTCCGAGTCAGAAGAAAGGAGAAAGATTGAGATGTGTGTGCCTCTGTCTTGTCTTTTCACAGTCGGTGCGTGTTTGGAGAAAAAGGTGTGTCTGTCCTTCTGTCCATTTCACTCTGTAGCGTATGTTGGCGCCCCCGCTTGCCCCTTGTCAGCCCACCTCTCCCCACCCTCCTCCTGCTTCTTTCCCTCCCTCTGCTTCCCCCCCAAAGGACGTTTGGAGGGCGAGAGCAGACCAGGTGGGGAGGGGGTTGCGCAGGTTGGGGGGTGACTCAACTCCAGCTCTCTCTACTGCTTAAAGGGAAGGTTTGAACGCGTTGCGGAGGGGTGCGGGTGGGTGTGCAACGTCAGAGACAGCCCCTTCCTACCACCAGACCCCTCGTCCGTATCTCCTGCCAGAAGGGTTGGGGTTGGGGGCTTGGACAACTAGAGGTTGTTGAGGGGGGGGACGATGACGCACAGATTGCGCAAAGAGAATCCATCAGCGAGCCGGGTCCAGTGAAGGGAGACCAGCCGTGGGCGGGGGTGGGGGGGGAGGACGGAAATGGGGAGGGGGTAGGGGAGAAGGGAGGGAGGCAAGGGGAGCAGCCACTGCAGGAATGAAGGGGAGGAGGGAGGCCGAAGGGGGCTGCAGTGCAGGCAGAAAGCTGTGCGGGGGCGTGGGCAGGGAAAGGGGGGAGTGACAATGACACATGCCAAACACACAAGAACTGCGGACACAGGGGTGCCTATGGGCACACGCAGGGCACCCGCGCCCTAAGACTCTGGAAACCGAGATCAGGGCAGTCTGTCAGGGCTCTGAGACTCTTCTGAGCCAGTCCTCAACCCCCTCCTCATCTCTTTCTAGCATTGACCCTCCTTCTCTCTCTCTGTCTCTCTCTCTCTCTCTGTCTCTCTCTCTCTCTCTCTCACACACACACACACACACACACACACACACACACTCACTCACACTCACGTGCTTTCCCTCTATAGCCAGCAGTGACTTCTCGGTTCCATCAGTGGCTCGACTTTCCCAGAAGAAAGCCCATCAGCTCTGCAGGGAAAGAGGTGGGGAGGAGTAGAGAGAGAGGCAAGAGAGAGGAGATGGGAGCAGGAGAGGGAGGGAGGGAGGAAGGAATCTGGAACAGGTAGAAGGAACAGGCTAAAGGGTCGGGGGGAAGCACTGAGAACCAAGGTGACTGTAGAGATACCAGAGAAAGCAGAGAGAGGAGGGGGCAGCAGACCACAAGGCTATGCCTAACCCCCCACCCCTCCCAATACACATAACTATCTAGGACCACTCCCTAACCCTGTGGGCTCCCTTTATTCCTCTTTCTCCTCCTCTTCTCTACTTTATCTTCCCAGCCTGTACTGAGAGCGGTGGAATGGGGAGGGGGTCACGTTACCTTCCTGAGGAGGATGAATCAGAGAGATGGCTCTGACATCTGGAGGGGGGAGGGGAAGCCAACCAAGAGAAAAGAAAGGGAGGAGGGAAGGAGCCAAGGGGGGGTGCAGACTGAGAGGCTGATGGGGCTAACAACTAAGTGTGAGAGAAGGGAGACAGGCACCTAGAGAAACGGTTTGTGTTCCTGTGGGCTTGTGTATGACCCCATCCAACTGTGTGTGCATGTACGTATGTGTGCATGTGTGTTTGTGTGTGTGTAGAGATTAATGAAACATAAGGAGGTGGGGAGAAAGGGAATCCAAAGACCAATTGTGTATTTAATCAGATACAGTGGATGGGCATGGTAGTGTTCCAATTTAAATATGAAATCTCCTCCGATCTGCGTGGCTGTGTTTTTGCCTGTTTCCAGATGTCTTTGTATAAGTACGAGTGTGCAGGGGGTTCTGAACCTTCTGAGTGTTCCTGTACCTGTGTGGCTGGGAGACTTTGAGTGCTTCCAGGGTGGGCATTTGCTAGTGTCTGAAAAAGTGAGCCTGGCTTGATGTGTCAATAGTGTGTGTGTGTGTGTGTGTGTGTGTGTGTGTGTGTGCGTGCGCGCGTGCATGCACACACGCACTTCTCTGGATCCTTCCATGCCTTTTGATATATGTTAGAAGTTATGTGGATGTTTCTGTCTTTGCTCTTGCCTGCCCCTCCCCCACATCTGCCATCTCTAGATTTCTGTGAAGTAAAGCCACTCATCTGCAGCCCCAAGTTTGAGACCTTGCCCCCCCCCCCGTTTTCAGATCTTTCCTCCATTCTTCCATTCTTCCCCAACTCTTCATCCCTTCATTCCTTCAGTCAGCCTACAAGCTCAGGAGAGCTTCTCAGACACTGACATCCCAAGAATTTCAGTCAGCATGGCGTGGAGTAGGGGCAGCAAGGTGGAAGCCAGGGCACCCAAGGCAATAGGCTTGGTAATTCCCCAATCTGGATCATGTATGCATGGACTCAATGTCTGGATCTGTTTGTGCCTCTCTTCGTCTTAGGTTCCTATGTGGGTCTGCTTATTCACACACACCCCACCTCTCAGAGATGTGCTGCACCCTTCATACCCTACTGCCTCTAGGGGCTTCTAGAAAAGACCTGGACTGGGGACAGTTTCCTGGAATCGGTAGAGGAGGGAGGTGGCAGGAAAGAAAGAAAATGGAGAGACAGAGCTGGAAAAGGCATTGCTGAGATGGGAACCTGGAGGGGATGCCTGGTGCTTGCTCTGAGTTATTTGTATAAATCCATCTCTGTCTTTGTTTCTGAATCCCTCATACTCTCCAAGAGGGTAACAGGAGAAGATGGGGTCCAGTGGAGTAGTGATCCAAGATGAAGATTTGGAAAGCCAAGAGAGGGGGGACAGAGCACTGTGTCTTTTCCCTGAGAAGATTTGGAAGGGAAAAACAAGGCAGGGGCTTGGGGACCCTGCAGCTCACCGTTCCCCCCCATCCTTCCCTTCCCCCCAACCGGTGACTCACCTCTGCAGCCTTTCATTGCGTCAGCAATGGTGGGGACAGGCAGGAAGGGGGGCATTTTATGAGAGGGGCAGGGGTCTCCACTTTGAATTGAAAGAAGGTGCAGAAGGTCCCCCTGAAAATGGCCCCATTAGAAAGCATCATTGCCTTGTCCCCTGCCCACCCCAGTTCAGTAGGGTGTAGGGTGGGGAGTCCCGAGAAGGGGACTGGGAGGGGGCTGAGGGCCACTGGTGGGACTGGGGATGATGAGTGACAGGAAGGGGGTGCTCACCCTGATTTTCAGTTCCAGGGTCCCATTCCCTCATACCCCCACCCACTCCTGAGTGGGGGATGGGAGACCCAGCAAGCCGGGGGAGGGCAAAGCCGCAGAGATGAGTCACCAAGAGAATGAGAGAGAGAGAGAGAGAGAGAGAAAGAGACAGAGATGAGGGGAGACACAAAGAGAGACAGCTTCTGGAGAGACTGAGAAAGGAAAACGCACACCATGAAAATGATATCCACAAACTAATCAGAGAAAGCAAATTACTTTCATAATCCTGAACCAGCCTCCTCCAACACCCACCTGTCACATACAAACATACTATTATTCAGAGTTACACTGATATTCTGAGACACACCCACTTACACAAACAATATCACACCTAGCCTAGCAGTGTCACTCAGACACATGCTCAAGATGTGACCAGGGTAATGGAGATTTGCGTTGAGAGCCCTTGTTTCTTTTACATGGGATGGTGGCAAGGGGTAAAAACCCCGAGAGAATGTGACTTCAGAAATCCAAGATGCGGCTTCAGGGACTCACAGGCTATGCCTTGCACACACCACGATACACAGTTGCCTACCTCCCCATCCACACATACATAGTAACATATCAAGCATCCTCCTCATCAAAAAGCCACTTGGAGTACCTGATTCTGGGGTACACCAGGCACGTTGTCCCGAATACATCCCACCCGGACACCCTCTGACACGTACACACATGTACAGAAACGCAGACACACAAAGACGCCCATGGACACACTCACACGGACGGAAACCACCTTGCGCTGCCTCGCCTGCGTCCGCACGTCCTGGCGCCCCCGCGTGTTACTTTTCGGAATCGCAGTCTCCGGCGCTCTGGAGCTCGGCTCCCGGGGGCGGTGCCCAAGCTCCCTTCACCTCCTCCCCCTTCAGCGCGTTGCCCACCCAGGAATCCGGAAAGCTAGCGCGCAGGCCAAGAGAGCTGGGAGTTAGACGCCTGGATTGTGGAGCTGAGGGAGGCCGGTCCTGGATGCCAAGGGGAACTTGGGAGAAAAGCCCGTAAAATTTGGATAGCAGCGGACTCCCAGGCCCAGGGGAAAGCGAGACCCAGGCTTGTCAGGGCGCCGCGCAGCTGCCCGCTTCGCTTCTGAGCAACCGCTTCTTTCTGCCGCTTGGCTGGGGTGGGGGTGGGGGCGCGCATCGGCCAGCAGCCCTCTCCAGCTCCAGGAAGTCATTAGCCCCATTGCCACAGGGCTTAGAGATCCTCTCTAATACAGGCTGCTGGGGAAGGGGGTTGGATAATGCGCCTCATCCCTCCCCTACTGAGAAGTGAAACAGACACAGAGGGTGGGCTAAGGGTCCTTTTTATTGTAAGACAGCCACGGTTGAAGTGACAGGGAAGGTGGCAGCGTGGCAGGGCGCTGAAGGCAGACAGACAAGCAAGGCAGTGCAGCACAACAGCAACACCGGAACTGGGGGAAGTGATGGAGCAGCGGCTGTCCTCTGCGCCCACCTTCTTTCACCTCCTGGTGCCCTCCTCAGCCCACGTCTTTGATTCCATCCCCAGCGACCCCTGTACTTACTGTCAACAAATCCCCAGCAACTATCCACCGTCCAGCTAGAAGTTCAAGCAATCACCGCCACACCGAGTGAGGTTCTGAGGCATGCTCTGAGCTTGGGACACACTAGAACTCTAGTCCCTGCCAGGCTCCCAGCTACTCTGAATGACTTGGAAGTCACTTTGATCTTTCCAAGCCTCTGTTTTCTCCCTCGGGGATATATGTGAGGATCCAGTGTAGAAGACAGTCTGTGCAATTGCAGCTGTTACTACTTGCATTGAAATAGAAAACTGTCAAAGTCCAAAAAAAACCCCCAAAAAACCCATAAAGGAACCAGAGGAAGGGAAGGATGTTCAGAAATATCTGGAGGTGGGGGTTCCAGTGGCACTAGAAGGAAGCCTGGTGAGAAGCAGAAGACAGCCCCATACTGGGCTGAGGAACCTACCCTCCCCAGCCCAAACCCCCTGTTTCGTGTCCTGGTTCGAGCCACTGGCTGGGGGCACGGGAAGGGAGCCTGTGAAACAGCAACGTTGTGCAAATTTGGAGGAAATCCGTCAGAGGGGGCAGACTTGGAAGGATGCATCACCAGAAAGATGCATCACCAGAGGGTCAACAGGGTATTATAATTCTATTTCATTTACAGGCTTACTCCCCGTACTGCACACAGGTCAGGTGATGAAGAGGTCATGGGGAAGAGGAATGGAGGAGCAGACAAATGGGCAATGAGGAGCTAAGTGTCTGGGAGTTCCGGGGAATAGGAGGATAGGGGCACAGAGAGAAGCAGGGAGGGGACACTGACGTAGAGGCACAAGAGGCTTAGAGGGAGGCAAGGAGGGGAGCGCGAGCTGGAGAAAGGACGGGAGGAAGGAAAGTATTATGTGTTGGGCAGCTGGACGTTGCACATCCCTCTACCCGCTTCCACCCAGGAGAAGGCAGAAGGGAGAAGCCAGGAAGGGCAGAGATCTCCGCCAGGCCAGAGCGACGGACAAGGAAAGGCACTGAAGCCTGTGAAGGGACCCATTCTTTGGGGAAAGGGCGGACGATAGCAGAGCAAGGGCCTCCCCCAAACCCGGAGGATCGGATCCAGGTGTGGACAACAGAGTTTGGGCGCACTAGAGGCAAGATGGCAGACTGAGAGGTAAGGCTAAAAGTCGGGGAGGGCGCTTGGGTAAGGGTAGGTAGGCTACCGAGCCGACCGCGGAGTGTAGGGGGTGGGGCGGAGCTTGCAAACACAGGGGGCGGGGCTTTCTGAAGATCAGCGGAAAGGGGAGGATCTAAATGCTCCTCTCCCTTCCCGGAAGAGAGGCCCTAGATGTCAGCCTCCAGCAGGTACTGACCAACTCGAGCCCCAAGCCGGCCTGGCAGAAGTCAGCCAGCTGCGACCATAACTGGGACGCCAGGAAAAGCTGGCGCACGACATTGAGATGGGCGAGGCGCGGGGCCTGGCCCGGCAGGTGCCACAAAAGCTGGCTCTGCACCTGCGCACCAGCGCTGCGGAAGGCGTCGATGTTGAGGCAGCGCCACGTGCCCTCAGCACCGCGCAGGACCCGGCGGGGGCGCGTGCACAGCGGAAGTAAGCGCAGGCGCGTACAGCTGTCCACGCGCCTACCCAGGCCCTTGGCCGCCAGCAGGTGCAGGCTGCTCTTACGTGGCCGGTGAGGCTGCCAGTCCCGGATGTACGTCGCGCTGCACGGAAGGCGACAGTAGTTGGCGTGCCACGTCGCCACCAGCCTCCCGACACGGCCTCAGTGGGCAGGTGGGCAGTTGTGAGAAGGTGACGGAGGCCCGCAGCACCACCAGCTGCACACGCCCAGCCGCGCCAGTAGCACAACAGGCCTTGAATCAGACCCAGAGGATGCTACGATGGGGGACGAGAGTGAGCGCGGAGTGGGCAGCGGAAGGGCTGGAGAGTCCAGCGCCTCAGCATCTTCACTCCCACATTCACACCCACGGGCTCCCAGCAGCGCCCTTCAGAAAGACCGACTGTGCCCGGCCAAGTGGAGTGGGGTATGTGAAAGCCTGCCCCTGCCTCGAGCGTAGCATGGAGGAACCAGGGTAAGTCCTCAGAATAGGTAACTGGAGCCCCAAAAAGGGGCGGGGTTAGTGTGGGGGAGCCAGCGGACTTGGGGGTGTGGGCCCCTGGGTGTGGGAGGGGATTGGGAGGGAGGGAAACAGGTCATTCGGCAGGATAGGGGACCCAACGGGAAGGACAAAGGTTCACATTAGGTTGTCTGGCACCCTGGAGGGAGGCAGGATCAATAGAGGGGAGGCAGGGTCACACGGAACTCCGGCCTCCGGCCGCTTAAGCTGCTCAGCCATCTCGAGTCAGGGTTTGACAGCTGGGAGTCGGGAACTTTTTGACTTCCCCTGGGCAAAAGGGCCTGGGGAAGGACCAGGAGCCCGGGGGCGGGGCCCACAGGCGCCCCAACTCGGTAAAGCCCACAGGGAAGGAAAGCCTGTGACTGGGCTAAGGGGGAGGACGCCCAGCTACCTGAGCTCCCTAATCCTTCTCACCTGTTTGGTGATTAGGCCGCATTTCTTGAGCTCCCGGGGGCCCAGCTGGTCGTTCCGGGTGGGCCGTGCCACCTTGACCCCCGAGTTCTGTCGCTTGACCACGCCCCTGCCGCGCTCCCAAGGCGCCCCGCGCAGCCCCTCCACCGGCGCCGTCTCTCCCGCGTCGATCACGTGCACCGACGCCAGCGCGATCTGCGGACCCTAGCGGTCAGGGGGCCCTCCGCCCCTGCCGGGGCCCTCGGCTCACAGGGCTCGCCTCTTCCCATACGCTGAGCCCTCGTAGTCACCGCTCCGGGCGCCAGGCCAGACCCGGGCCTGCCGAAGGAGATCTCAGTACTTCGGTCTCGAAGTCCAGAGCCGGCAGAAAGCGCATTCGCTGGGGTTTTGTCCACCTTTTGAGATGCTCCAGCTCCGCGTGCACCCCGTTCCTGAGCTCTGGCCACGTCCCCTTTCCTGGGATCCACCCCAGGAGCTTGCTACGCCCTCCCGCCCGGGGCCCTGCCACGCCCCGCTTCTTCTTGGCTCCGCCCCGTACCCCGTCTAGGGGCAGGTCCTGCTAACTGCTTCCAGATGCTCTTCAGAGCAAGTTCAGTCTATCAGGGGTCCTGACCCCACTCTTGCTCTCACCCCCAGTCTACCCTCTCTTGCCTGCTCTCTTCTTTTTGTGCTCCTGCCCCCAGAAACTGCAAATGAATGTTCAAACACGAAGCTCTCACCAGGCCCTCCCTTCGGTTCCTCAGCTACTCCCAGTCCTACACGCCCTCCAGCCCACTCTCATTGGCTGGGCCCCTGGATCCCCACACCTACTCTTTGGTTCCAAAGCCAATTGGCTCCTCAGCATCCTGACGGGGTTTGGGGGAGAGGCTCACCTCCTCTTCTTCTTAAGGTCCACTCACCCAAACATGGCTTCACCACCTTTTCACCTGGGCCCTGGCTCTCCTCACTCCTCCGTTTTGCTGGGCCAGTACCACGATGCGATTGGGGTCCCAGAGCCAGCTGTCCCAGTGGCTGGGAAGGTAGTCGAGGCCATACCGGATGGCCAGCACCTCCTCAAGTTCCTGTTCTGTGGCCCCCCAGGAAGTCCGATGGCTGGGCCTTGGCCTCAGGCCCCTATCTGGACCTAGGCTTGGCCTCCAAGGACTTGGACTTGGCCTCAGGCCCTGATTCAGCCTCCAGGGACTCAGTCTCAGCCTCAAGCCCCATCCAGATCTGAACTTGGCCTTGGCCTCCTGTCTCGAGGTTTTTGAGTATGGCCCGGCATCTGGCTGGGCCTCTTTTTCAGGCCTAAGGACCTCTGAGCTGGCTGTATCACAATGGGCTTCAGCTTCATTACCCTGCAGAAAAGAGACAGCCCAGTATCATGGTCAGAGCCCCTGTCTCCACATATAGGCCCCCCCCACACACAGTCCCCGCAGCACTTGCCTATACAAATACCTCTTCTCTTTCACTCTCCACACTGACCCTGGGAATACGGGGCCTCTATCTCTGGCCAGCTCCCAGACATCCCAATCCTATGCTGCCCCGCCCTATTAGGGTGCTCCTCAACAGTGACAAACTTAGGAACCCCATGAGCTCCTCAGAGACTGGTCCCAGATCTCCTTCAAACCCAGTCACCCTCAGGGACTCAGACAAGGGGCAGAAGGTCCTTGGAGGGGTAAAAGATTGAAGAGACATCCCTCCAGGGTCTCACCACCCCTCTAAGATCTCTGCAAGAGCATGGAAAGCCCCCATCATTCCCACTCCTTCTACAGGAGGGTTCCCTGGGAAAAGCAGAGGGTTCAATCCCCCCCTTCCTACCACTGCACTCACAATCCCCAGGGCAAAGGGAGGAGGATGTAGACTCCAGGTCTTCCCCCGTGTCCATTCCAGGGCCCTCCACTCCCCTCCACCACATACTTTCAAATATAAGCCAGAGGAGTGGACAGATGGACAGCTCCACTAGAAAATTTCAACTGGGTTCTCCCAGGCTAATCAAACCTACCTTTCTCTTCCTTCTGCTGAAGTTTGTTCCCTCCTTTTCCACAGGAAGATCTGGCTCCATTCTAGGCCTAGATGATTGTTTGGAAGTGGGCTCTGTTGGAGCTCCTGCAAACATGATGTCCAACAAAGATCACCGATGCCCCTCTCCCCCTTTACCTTCCCTGCAGAGTCTCTGTGTTCTTCTCTTTCTCTGTTCTTCTGCTTTTAATTTCTTCCTATAGTTCTTGCTCTATGTCTTACTCAAGATTTCTGTACCCTTCCCCTTCTCATTTTTGGGTCAACTCCTATGGATCTGGTACCATTTGGCCCCCAGGTCTTCTGTTTTCCCTGCCAGAGACAGGGCCAAAGAGAAAGGCCCCTCTCCAAGTCCTGATGGCTTCTCATTTCCAGACCCCTCTCCTTCAAACCACCCAAATCAACTAATCATTATTATTTTTTTTATTTGATGGGGGGCGGGGCAAAGAGAGGGAGAGAGAAAGAGAGAGAATCCTAAGCAGACTCCGTGATCAGCACTGAGCCCAATGCGGGGCTTGATCCCACAACAGTGGGATCGTGACCTGAGACAAAATCAAGAGTTGGAAGCTCAACCGACTGATGCACTCAGGTGCCCCCTAAATCCTCCCATTAAATCTTCCTTTTCTCTTTCAGCCGATTATAACTGTCCCTTCATATAACCTACATTAAGCCTCATTAACCAACATCCCTGGGGACACATATACCAGCTACTTTGTGAGTATTGGTTTGGTTGGCTATTTATTTATTGTTAACAAGAACATGACCTAGGTTTGGGATAGAGGGCAAACAATGACACCAAGGAGGTTTAGGGATGATCCTAGCTTCCATGGAATAAACTTAGCTTATGAACACAGCATTCCTGTCATACGGGCAAAGCTTCAAAACAAGAGTCCCATCTCCCTCTTTCTTTTCAGTCTGATGCTGATGTCTACAGCTCTCCCAGGTAAGCCTGGATGAGGTAAGACAGCATCAGGCCAATGTCATCTGAGGGCTGGGGAAACACAGACTCAGAGGAGCCTAGAGCCCCTGCTAGAGCCATTGGGGACCATCAGGTTCAACCCACTTCTTTCATGATGAGGAAACAGACCCCCAAGGAGGCTAAGGGCTTGCCTAAGGTGACTCAGCTTGGGCAGAGCCAGGCTAAAAGTTAAGCTTTCCTGGCCCCTAGGCCAGTGGTGGGGAGACCTCTTTTTTGGTGTATTTGGATCTCCAAACCCAGCCTGAAGAGCAAGCGATTACTGGGTCCTTGGTAGGAGTCAAAGATCCCAAGGGCTAAGGGCTGAGAACCAGAGATGAGATCATGGGAGGGAACCCCACTGCCTTCTGCCCATGTGAGCAGTTTCTATGCCAACAACAAACCAGGGACCAGTTCAAGCATCAGATTCTTTGCGACAGGCAGGAATGATGAGTCTCAGAGATAAAAGCAAGTTAGCTTGGGGCTCCCATCTATATCGCCGGGCAACCTCACCAGCTGTTCCCGAATCCCTGGAAAATAACAAGCTGGTAGTTCTGTGCTGACTCCAGCAATTCCCCACTGCCCCAAAAAGGGACAGAATGTGAGCAACTTGTAGACTGGGACACATCCAACCAACAATTCAAGATATGAGGCTTCACTTACCCTCCTTTGCTTTCAAGATGGGGGAGAGTACTTCCAATGGGTGTGTCTATGTCTTGGATAAAATTGTCTGTAAGGGGGTCACGGGGAAGAAGGAAGAGCCTGCATATTCATCTTTTCCATTTCCCCCCCCCCCACTTTTCTAAGCCTGTTCCCTTTGGCAGGGGGTGGGGGGGGGCCACAAAAGTTCCAAATTCTTTAAACCCGGAGGTGGGGGCGGGGAGAGGGACTGGGAAAAAAGCAAGTCAGAGGTTCCAGGCCAAGCCAAAGCTACTGGCTAGCCCCACAACCCTGGTCCACACTCTGATCCCTTCCCATTCCTCAGAACAGCGCCCTCCAACCTGGCTCCTTGAACTAGCATTCCCATAAGGTGTCCAGGCAGAGGAAGGGGCAGCCCTGTGCCTCCAGGGCACTGTGGGAGATGTAGTTCAGGCACCTCCTGGACCAAGCTCCAGAAAGAAGGGCAGCATTTAATTTGCCCTCCATATCCCCGCAACCTTGGATCAATTCTTTCAGTCTTATAAATATGAATAATCACTCTGGGAGGGTATGATTATAGTCCTCGCTGGGCATGCTGGGAACCCCCCTACCCCACCTCCACTGCACCTTACACACCTGAAATATTGATGCCCTTGAGGTCGACAGCTTTTCGGAGCTGGAAGAGGGAGGAGAGGGAGCAGAGGGAGCAGAGAGCGGAGAGGCGGAGACAAAGAGAAGGCAGCTACACAAAGCGCCCGAAGAACAGAGTGGGAAGGACAGGAAGGGAGGCAGGAAGGAGACAAAGGCAGACCGGGAGATGCAGGGCAGAAGGGGATGGGAGAGGGGAGTGGCAGCAGGCACGGATATCAGACACAGACATGACACCTCGTGACTCTGATGCCAAAAAAAGTCCTAGCACTGCATCCCCTCTCCAGAGAGACCATAAATAGAAAGCAGCGACACACCCCCTTGTCCCCATGGTGTGCGATGGGGGTTAGGGGTCAAGGGGAGGAGAAAGCCAGAAAAGAGTCTGGAAGAGAACAGAGACCTCGGGGACAGAGGCGAGGAGACAAGATGAAATGGGGGCAGAGGCAGGGGATGAGGAAGATGGACCAACGAGCAGTGTGTGTGTGTGGGGGGGGGGTGCCCCAGGGCCACAGCCATGGTTTGTGGACTGTACTGGAGGGTCTTCCCCAGTGTTCCCTTTGCCCCTTTCCAAGAGTGGGGGGTGGGAGGATGGGGGCGGCAGGGGCGAGAGATTCGGAAGGAAGCTATTTGACAGAGGTCCCCCTGGGCACCAGGTTCTGGGGACAGGTCGGGGCGCAATGACGACGTGGTCGGGGAGGGATGAAGAACCGGGAAGTGTCTCTCAACATCTAGGCGAAGTCCAAGTCCCACTTATCTAGGTCACCGGACCCGGAGGGGTTGGGCTGTAGGGGGAGCAGCGGCTATCTTCCCTTGGGGGGGGCGGTGGCCTTCTGCTGCCCCCATTCCACCGTGGAGGAGCACGCCAGCCCCCAGCCCCCAGGCCCGCGGCCTCCTACCTCGCCGGAGCCGGAACCCGGGGCGGGGAAGCCGAGACACGGAGCGGGGCCGGCCACGCGCACAGCGAACGGTCCCGGTAGAGGGGTCCCTTAGGAGCCCCGAGGGTCGAATTCAGGTGACGCGCGGGACCGGAGCAGTCCCAACTCGGAGTTGGAGTGTGAATGTAGGGTCTGCGCGCCGCGGTTCAGTCGGCACACGGGCGCGCGCGGGGAGATTCGGGTTCGGCGCTGCGGGCACCTCCCGCGGCGACGCTCTGACCGACCGGGGCAGCGGCTCCGAAGGGCGGAGACCCCAGCGACGCGGAGGAAACCCGGCCCGGATATGGAATGGACTCGGGGCGGCTTGGGGGAGGGCGGGTGGAAAGCAGGTGCCCGGGCAGGGCGGGGGGGCGGGAGGCTGGGGGTGGCATGCGGACTCGGGTGGCGGGCGCAGCTGAGTGGCCTCAAGCCTGGCGGACGGGACTCCGCCCCTTGTCCTGGCTAGGGAGCTGGACCTTAGGTGGGAGGTGCCTCGGGACTTGGGGGGGGGGCGCTGAGGACTGCTGGCTTAGTTATCGCCCCCACGTCCCCAGCACCTCTATGCTCTGTCTCGACGCCGTCTCCCCTCCCCCACTCTCGAAGTCTTCTCTCCGACCTCCCGACGCCCCCTCCCCTCCCCCACTCTCGCAGTCCTCCCTCGGACCTCCCGCCGCCTGATAAGTCAGAGCTACTGGAAAGGGCACCCAGAGCCCTGGGGACCAGGTCAGAGAAAGAAATTGGAAAGCCGTGGCCGTGAAGATGGAGATGCGAGGGGACACCAGGAGAAGGAAGCAGAGAGGCTGAAGGGAGCAAAGCGAGGCCAAGACCGGGGACAGTGTCCACCATTCCCCGGAGGAGCGCAGGTGCACCAGAGGGCTCAGCTCACGCTCAGCAGCTGGCCGGCAGGCAACCAGGCCCCCCGCAGGGCAGCAAGAAGAAAGAAAAATTCCTGGTACACCCACGAACCCACTTCCTCACCCCCAGCACACCAACACAGACCTCTGCGCGTTCGCGCGCGCGCGCGCGTTCTCTCTCTCTCTCTCTCTCTCTCTCTCTCTCTCTCTCTCTCTCTCTCTCTCTCTCTCTCTCTGTCTCTGTCTCTCTCTCTCTCTCCCTCTGCACCCCGTGCTAAACCGGGTGTGGGGGGAAAGGTGAACTCGGAGCACAGTGAGCTGGTGGCCCAGGCTCTTACTCCTGAGGGGCTCCTTCCCACCCCCCACTCTCCCAAAATGAGGTAAAAACCAACTACTGATACCACCTGTAAGGAACCAGGTAACTGATGATGGATGGTGAAAGCCCTTTAGTGACTGTAAAATGCTGCAGGGATTATTGAGGTCTGTTGGGGGTAAGAAACCCTCTCCCTTGCCCTCCCTCCAGGGTCTGCCCGGCACCCATGCTCCCCTTTGTCACCAGAGTTAATTTCTCACCTATCTCATTCCACTTTTTTATACTTTCCAACGGGCTGTGATCAGATGAAGGTTCGTGTCATGTTCCTGGGCTCCCACACACATGGCCACGCAATAAGTAACTGACAAGTCACTCAACCTCCTCCTCCTCCTCCTCCTCCTTAATAGGACTTCTCCCATTTCTAATTTTCTTCCCATTTCTGATTTTTAAAACTGCTAACACACTGCACATTTCACAAAGCCACAGTTAAGGTGGGAAATGCTCAACTGTGGGATAGCACCTCAAAAAGTTACAGGAATTCGAGGAAGAAAATCACTAGTTGCAGGCGGGAGATGCTACCGGGCTCTAAGCCCTCCCTTTTCACCAGAAGCCCCGCCTTCTGCTACCAGAAACTCGGATTGGTCCAACGTTCTCCACTTCCAGATCTGCCAACCAATCAGAATAGAAAGTTTCCCCTGAACCCTTTCAGGTCCAAACCACTCATAAGGAAGAATTCAGTGCTCCTTGGGCCTATCAAAAACAGTCTGATTCCCAAACCACCAAGCGCAGACTCCTAAAGTCTCAACTCCCCTGAGGGGCCAGCGGGTGGTAGTGGTTGGAAGATGACTAGCCTCCCGGCTGCTCCTCCCAGCAAGGAAGAACAGGAGGCTTTCTATCAGCACCGTTAAGGGCTCAGAGGGAGTAGAAAGGCAGAATATCCCCCTGTGCTACTGTGCTTTAAAATCCGCCAAGGTTAAGACCGTTGGGGATGAAGAGTGATGTGCTGGTAGAGAGGTAGACCTGGCTTCCTAGGTCTGGGTTCCAGGGTCACCCTGCGCCCCCTCCTGATGGCGAGCCACAGAACCACCCAGAATGTTTACAGAACACTTTGACTCAATTCTCACAGCGATGTAGGATGGGCGAGGCCTTATAGTGGGTTCTGAAAGGTAGGTCCCATAATGTGGGCTAGGGCCACTGTGAGGTTTTCTTACTGCAAACTCAGAACCCACGGCCCACTCACCCCTCAGAGGTCAGATGTACCGAGCTTTGCAAGCTGTAAAGCAGAAGCAAATGCCAGTGCTGTTAATGCTGGAGATTTCCCTTAGTTGCTCTGAATTTTGTAAACACGCTTATACCTTGAGGTCTGTATTGGCTTTGACCCTCATGCTGGCCTTTTTATGTGGGCCTTTTATTTGGGAGAGCCTGTTTTTTTGTTTGCCTGCTCTCTAGGCAGGTGGGCCTTACCTTGGGCAGGCCAGGACTGTTGCTGTCTGCTATTCCTTTTGGGCCCATCCTCTGCTGCACCGACCTCCACATTCCTGTCTTTTTCTCCCACCCCTCCTCCCTAACAGGCCACCTTGGATCTTTCTCCCCTCCTTTGGAACACCTCCACACCCCAAGTATCTTGTGTCCAGAACTTCCTTCTCCATATTTTTGGGTTTTGACTGTTCTCTCTGACCCCTCTTCACCCTCTGACTTTTCCAAGCTGTGAGATCAAGGCTGAGACCCCGCCCTCGCCTTGATCCCGTGACCCCTCTATCTGGGAGTTCCCTAATCTACAAGTCAAGTCTTGACTTCCCAAGGTTGTCTCCAGCTATCTGTGGGACAATAGCACTTGGCTGATAGCAGAGAAATAAACTTTGTTTAACAGGAACTGAGCTGGGCGCCTCATATGCTTTTTGTCGTAAAACCTTCACGACCAGCTCATCTGCAGATAAGGAAGGAGACCAAAGATCAGAGGGCTAAGTAGTTGGCCCTGAGTCGCAGAGCCAGAGAACGTATAAAAGTCTTACTCAGGATTATAACACTGAAAACAATCATCCAGATCATCTCAGAAGGCAAAATACCACAGATGCCACATACTCCCGGTGACTCACGGTTTCCTTGTCTGTAAAGAGGGCATAGCGCCTAACTTCCAGTAAAGGTTGAATAAGATAATGAATAAAAAGTGCCTGGCATCACATAGAAACTCAATTAAACGTTTCTATCTAGCCCACTGGAACAGCAATTCTCACATGTGGTGTATTGTAGCTTAGACACCAGAATTTACACCTAACCAGAACCCTGTCTTCAGTGTTCTTCCTTTGGGGCTGGCAGACTTTAAGAAATTCATGAACCAGGCGATAGAAAGCTGGGAAACCATTGAGCTTGACAGTGAACTCCTTTAGAGCAGGGTTGATGTTACAGTTAACTTTATACCTTTGGTATTTTGTTCAGGTCTTGACACAAAGTAAGTGCTTAATAAGTGTGATAGGAATGAATGAATGACTTCAACCTGTTTCTGGAGTGGGGTAAGGCCAGACCACCTTTGGTCATTTATCAAAAGTCGCCCACTGGGTAGAGGTAGGACCAGACTCCCGGTAACCTAACCCCATGCCAATGCATAACCCAGCCTTGAACTACATTTAAAAAAAATTTTTTTTAAGTTTTATAGTTTATTGTCAAGTTCGTTTCTGTATAACACACAGTGCTCCTCCCCACAAGTGCCCTCCTCCATGTTCCTCACCCCTTTACCCCTTCCCCGCTCCCTCTTCAGCCCTCAGTTTGTTTTCAGTATTCAAGAATCTCTCTTGCACTACATTTCTAAAGGTTCAACGTGACAGCTGTGCTTAGAAGTCCTTGAAATGCTACCTCTTCTCTCTCCACCCATCACCAGGCTCCTCTCTCCAGTCCACATCAGCCAACACCAGCTGTAATGTCAGTCATTCATTCAGCAAACATTAATAGCAGCTTCTATGCGCTTGGTTGACCCACTTCTGCTCTCAAAGAGCTCAGTCCAGTTGGCCATCCACTTTGATTCTGGACAATACCTCATATAAACAAAAATAGAACAGGGGCACTTAGGTGACTCAATAGGTTAAGCATCCAACTCTTGATTTGGGCTTAGGTCATGGTCGAGGGATGGAGTGCTGAATCGGGTTCCTCATCGAGTGTGCAGCCTGCTTGGGATTCTCTCTTTCCCTCTCTCTTTGTCCCTCCCCTGTTCACACACACACACACACACACACACACACACACACACGCTCTCTCTCAAAATAAATAAATAAACATTATAAAAAAAATAGAAAGGACAGTATAATGAAGCCCCACTAGCCTATCACTAGCTTCAAAAATTATCAACAAACTCAACAAAGACCTGAGGCCTCAATCCAACCACTGGGAACTGAGGCCCGTCACCAACCATGTGAGTGAATTTGGAGGCGGATCATTCACCTGCCAGCTGATCCTTGAGATTCTGCAGTCCTGGTCAACAGCTAGAATGCAGCCTGAGGACTCTAGGCCAGAATCTCCCAGCTAAGCCCACCCCCCAAACTATGCCATAAATCTTTGTTCTTTTAAGTCGGTGGGTTTAGGGGTTATTTGCTCTGCAGGAACAGGGAACTGATAAAGTTGATATGTATTTTAGACTTATTTTAATCTATAGATCCCCCCCATCTCTCCCTTTTTGCAACTGTTTGTTGAAGAAACAAGATTGGTTGTTCCCTATAAATGTCCTCACCAGCTGGATTCTGCTGATTACACCTCCATAGTAGTGTTTGCCGTATTTCTCTCTCCTCTGCTTTTCGTGTAGCCTGGGAATTAAGTCTACATGCCCTGTCCAATATGGTAGCCATTAGCCACTTGTGGCTATTGGGCACCTGAAATGTGACGGACGCAACTGAGGAACTGAGCTTTTTATTTCATTTAATTTGAATTAAATTTTAAAACAGATCATTTATCTAGTTATTGGAAAACCTTTAAAAACATTTTTTTAAGTAGTCTCTGCACCCAGTGTGGTGCTCGAACTTACAATCGCAAGATCAAGAGTTGCTCACTCTTCTGACTGAGCCATTAGGCAATCCTGGAAAACTTTTAAGTATGTTCAGAATTTTATAAACTTTAAATATGGATCAAGCATTTCCAGTGCTTGTTTAGCATGTAAATTGAATTTTTTTTTAATTTTTATTTTTATCAGAGAGAGAGAGAGAGAGAGAGAGAGAGAGAGAGAATCTTAAGCGGGCTCCACACTCAGCACGGAGCCTGACATGGGGTTTGATCCTATAACCCTAGGATTTCTTTCTGAGTTGAAGTCAGGAGTCAGACGATCAGTGAACTTGGCCACAAGTGTCCCTACTTGAAAAATGTTCTAAGTGTACGATACAAACCAGACTTCAAGGACGTAGCCCCAACAGAAAGTATGTAAAATATCTCATTACTATTTTTATTACATATTGAAAGAATATGTTGGACATATTGGGTTAAATAAAAAATATTATTAAAATTAATTACACCAATTTCCTCTATTTATTTTATTTTATTTTATTATTTAAGTAGGCTCCACATCCAAAAGGGAGCTTGAACTCATGACCCTGAGATCAAGAATCATAGGCCTGGGGAGCCTGGGTGGCTCAGTTGGTTGAGACCAGCTTTTTCTCAGGTCATGATCTCATGGTTTGTGGGTCTGAGCCCTTTGTTGAGCTCTGTGCTGGCAGCTCAGAGCTTGGAGCCTGCTTTGGATTCTGTATCTCCCTCTCTCTCTCTCAAAAATAAATAAACTTGAAAAAAAAAAAAAGAATTGCAGGCTCTACCAATGGAGCCATCCAGGCACCCCTCTTTCGCTTTTAAAGTGGTTACTACCAGAGAAGCTTAAGCCATACACGTGGCTCACAATAAATTTCTTCCTGAGGATCAAGTTGCACTTTTTTGGGAAAGACTGTGTTCTTCCATCAAAGGCTCCAGTGTAGTTTATCCTGTGGGAGTCTTATCAGACACTGACGTTCAAGGCTCCAATCCAATGAGTTATTAGGGGTTGCAAAATATTGATAATCTTATTCTGTCGTTCTAGCTGTTTCTCTCTCTCTCTCTCTCTCTCTCTCTCTCTCTTTCTCTGTGTGTGTGTTTAACTAGTTGGAATAGGCCTATAAGAGAAAACTTGTTCTCCTGTACTATGATTACCTTGAGGCTAGTTTGTGAAGGACAGACAGGGTGAATGCTAAAATGTTTCCTTTTATTTGTTAATTTTCAAAAGAACAAGTTGATGCCTTAAAAACTTTCAGTGGTGATCAACTCTTATTTTTAGAACCACTGTGACCTCAAGGACTTTTAAACACTGAGCCATCATGTGATACAGTTACCCTCCCTTCCGGAAGTTTCAAGGTATCCAACTGCTTGGATAAACTGGTGCTTTACAGTGACGCAGAAGGGTCATGATGGATGAGCTCTGGGGATACAGAGGTGGGATGTACAGAACCAGCCTGTCAGGCTGGTAGGTTAAGGGAGGTGTCCTGGCAGTGGGACTTGAACTGAGTTGTAAACAATTCCCTCCTGAAGATAAAGAAGGACAAGGTCCCGCCAGCAGGAGGGGACAGCCTAAGCAAAGCCCAGAGCCAAGCAGCAGCGTATTTCACAAGAACCGCAGTTCTGGGTTGTATCCATCCCAAGGCGGGGGCTGACCAGCGGGGGCTGACCAGCGGGGGAATGGTGGGGGAGGGCAAGGAGGGGGATGGGAGGAGAGGGTGGGAGAGAAGAAGGGGAAGGAGAGGGTTTTAAGCCGGAGTGACACATTTGCCTTGTGAGTCGAGAGAGCCCTCTGGTGGCCACATGGAGGATGGCAGGGAAGGAAAAAGCCCTGAGAATAGGGAGAAAGCTGAACTCATAAGGTTTCTTGAGTTCATATATTTGTAAGTTAGACTCTTCCAGATCAGGAGGAGAAATCACAGTGTTGGGGATTACTATCCAGCTACACGGGAGGAGGAATGGCACAGGGAAGCTCAGTGAGGTTGAAAACAGAATAGACCCTTCAGGACAGTTTAGTGATGCATGTTCTCTCTGTGCACCTGCCCCACACACTTCCCCAAGGAATGGTGAATGCTCATCATTTGCATTGAACATAATTTGCACAAGAGACCACCGCTGGGTAGGAGCAGTCCCCAGGCACAAGGAGAGAGGATTTCTGCATGAAAAAAATTTTTTAAAGTACACTCCACGCCCAGCATGGAGCCCAATGCAGGGCTTGAACTCACGGCCCTGAGATCAAGACGTGAGCTGAGATCAAGGGTTGGATGTCCAGCTGCCTGAGCCACCCAGGCACCCTGGTGTGAATTTTTAAAAGGAACCTGTTGTGGGTTGAGAAAGATATCTGGAAGTCCTAACCAACCCCTCCTACCCATGAAAGAGACCTTATTGGAAAATAGGTTCTTTGCAGACATTATCATATTAAGCTGAGGTCATCCTAAGGGTGGGCCCCAATCCAGTATGACCGGTGTTCTATAAGGAGAGGGAACTTCGGACACAACACAGAGGGGAAGTCCATGTGACAACAGAGGCAGAGACTGGGAGATGTAGCAGCGGCCCGAGGGCTGATGACACCACCAGGGGCTGCAAGAGGGGAGGGAGGGTTTCTCCTCTGCTGATGTCAGAGGGAACAGACCGCCTGACACCTTGGTTCTGAACTCCGGAACATGGAGACAATAAACTTGTTTTAAATCACCAAGCGAGTGGTACGTTGTTACAGCAGCCCTACAAAACCAGGATAGCTCCCTTCCTTCCCATGACCCATGCCCTGCCCCGCTCTGGCTCTGTGAGGGGACCCCCCCCAGCCCTCCCCTGCCCTGTGCTGGGCTTTCTGGTGCTGGGCACAACCTGCACACCGGGTGGCTGGTCCCCTCTCCAGCAGGTCTCCTGGACCAGGTCGCGTCACCTGTTCAGTTCTCGCCCTGCGCCAGGCATGGTGATCACCGTAACATGGTCAAAATGTAAAAACGAACAAGACACACTTCCTGCCCTTAACATTACATTCAGTAATATGAGATTAAAAGATCATGAACAAGCCCTGCGTTGGGGTGACAGAACCACGGTCCACCTAATGTGATCACGTAATGTAACAATGTAACGTAATGCAATGCAATGTATTGTGATTACACTTGATGTAATACTTGTGAGGTGGCAGTGGTCAGGAAAAGATCTTGTGTCAAGATAATAGTGACACTAGCTAATGTTTGTTGAGCCCCCTGCCAGGTGCCACGCTAAGCCCTTTACCTGCATACCTCATTGAGAGCTCAGTGTGGACACTGGTGTAGATGACAGGATTAGAGGGGGCATGTGGCCCTGCCAATATCCACATGCGGTAAGTGCTGAACACCAGGGGCTGAGCTATGACTTGATGGTAGGGGTCCCGGCTATTCTCCAGACAGGGAGGAAAGCCAAGTCAGGCCCGGTTGGGAAGCTGGGCTGGGCTCTGTTTGAGGGGAGCTTCGACAGCTGTGCTGGGGATTTTTGCACCTTCTAACAACAAAGGTCCAAAGGCAGTGAAGATCCAATAGGGAGAATTATGTGATGAAAACAGCATTTTAGGAAGAGCGTCTTGATAGCAGGAGAAGGTGTTGGATGGAAGACAAGAGGCAAGACTCCTGATGGCTGAGGAGTGGTCCCAGAGGGAGTCCATGGAGGGATGGGGGCATGGAAGGGAAGGCGACGCTAACACCCACTTAGCAGGAAGACACAGAGGCCAGGAATTTTGAGTGGGGTTTGGCAAGGTGGGGAGGGAGGAAGGATGTGGAGGTCATTCGGGCGTCTCCAGCGTGTAACTGGGGGAATGATAACCTGGTGGACCCAGGAAGTTTGGGACACGCGGAGCTCACTGAAAACGCAGATGCTGTGTTCTGTCTGCAGAGAGCCTGGCTTTCAGGGCCAGAGAAACAAGGAGGTGGGGAGGATCCATGGTGGCTGGAGCTCGGGAGGAAGGACTGACAGAAGGGCCGGAGGAAAGCTGACCCCTGAGAAGTGACGGCCAGAATCCCAAAGCACATTAGGGTCTGCATAGGGGGCGGGTGAATGAGCACTGGGCACAGGGCTCAAGTCAGACCCTAGCATGATTCTCTCTTTTTTTTTTTAATGTTTTTTTAAATTTATTTTTGAGAGAGAGAGGTAGCGTGAGCAGGAGAGGGTCAGAGAGAGAGGGAGACACAGAATCCGAAGCAGGCTCCAAGCTCTGAGCTGTCAGCACAGAGCCCAATGCGGTGCTCGAACCCACGAACCGTGAGATCATGACCTGAGCCGAAGCCGGATGCTTAACCGACTGAGCCACCCAGGCACCCCCCTAGCATGATTCTCACTGGGTCTGGAGCTCCAAAACAGCCGAGCAATGGCCTAACCTCCTCCAGCCTGCTCTTCTTTCTCTGGAAAGGCTTCCAGATGTTTCCTCTATGAGCAGGCACTCACCCAAGAGAGAAATACGAGGGTAAAGAACGCTGGGAAGCCGATGGGTGATAGTTTTCCTCAACTAAACACAAAGGCGTCTGTACAGCTGTCCTAGGCCTTGCGTGTGCATCTCACCCACTTCCAGGAAACCCCTGTGTATGTTCAGTCGATAACAATTTGAGCTGTGCCCTTGTGACTTGTACACTTGTCTGTGAAGTTTTTAAACACTGTGTCTCTGAAGTAGGTAGCCCCAGAGGAATCTAAAACTGGATGGTCTGGAGAATCCGTGAGAGCCCCCCAAGAGGAAAAGGAATCAGTACAGCAGTGAGGGAGGGGAGGGACAGGAAAAGGAGTCAACCTCGCTCCTTTCTCCTCTGCCTTCCTGGGCTGGGCTGCCCCGTCTGGCCAAGCAGGCAGCCAGCTTGCCGCCCCTGCTGGAGACCGAAAATTTCTACCCTTGGATAAAGGTCAAAGTGCAGATTACTACCCAAGCTACAGGTCTGTGTACCAAGTTTTTTTTAAAGTTATTTATGTATTTTGAGAGAGACAGAGAAAGCCCGAGCAGGGGAGTGGCAGAGAAAGAGGGAGAGTCCCAGGCAGGCTCTGTGCTGTCTTGTCAGTGCAGAGCCCAATGCGGGGCTCGAACCCACGAAACGGCAAGATCATTTCCTGAGCCAAAATCAAGAAGTCAGACGTTCAACTGACTGAGCCTCCCAGGTGCCCCTCTATGTCCCAACTTAAGGTTAGTGAAGTTATCACTTGAGAATGACTCAGATAAGTCACAGGACTGCCCAGATTTTCATCCAAGAACAAGAAAAAATGCTTCCACTGAATATATTGTATAGGACAGTGAGAGGCAAGTAAAGTTGCCTCCCAATTACATTTCGACAAGGTATTCTTATGTCCTGGATTCAGCCCTGGATACAGACCGGCCACAGCCGATCAGCAAGTGGGACTGACATATCAGAGGATGCTCTGACCACATGAGGTCCCCCTAGACTGTTCGGTCTTACCCTCTGGTTGGACTGATGTCATGCCCGTGATGGGGATGACAATATTTTGGCAATCTCTGTTCTAAGCCCTTAAATATTTTTTTAAAGTTTATTTATTTCAAGAGGGACAGAGAGAGTGCAAGCGGGGGGGGGGGTGGCTAAGAGAGATGGGAGGTAGGGATGGGGTGGTGAAGAGAATCCCAAGCTGTCAGCGCAGAGCCAACACGGGGCTCAAACTCATGAAACTGTGAGATCATGACTTGAGCTGAAATCAAGAGGCAGACGCTCAATGGACAGAGCCATCCAGTGTAGGAGGCGGATGCAAGACCCTGCCAGAGCACATGGCGAGGTACGGCCTGCCAGCCTCTAGTGCTCCCGCCCCCCGGCCAGATACCGCGATGAGTGAGCGACCAATGCGAGGCCATGGAATGGGTCAGCCCTGCCTCTGCCAGCCTATCATGAGCTGCCGCGCAGCCTGGGCGGCAGGTATATATGGGGGAGCAAGGAGCGGGGAGGGGGAGGAAGAAGGAAGAAAAGAACCAATAAAAGTCTCTGCAACGAATCCCGGTGTCGTCAGTTCTTCAAACTGCGGGCAGTTTGAGCGGCTCCGGCAAGAGTTTGAGCGGCTCCGGCAAGTGGTGGCCCGTACGGGGAACCTCTCATCCTCTTCAAAAGTTTGCAGGTAAGTGTGAAGTGCTAGCACCTAAGGATCCCGGGGAGGGACATAGAGCAGTAAAGTTCCCGGTTAGGGGAGGGACATAGGGTAGTAAAGTTCCCGGTTAAGGGAGGGACATAGAGCATTAAAGTTCCCGGTCAAGGGACAATGGGGAACAGCTCGTCCTGCGAGCGAGCGACACAAGTTATGCGCCAGCTCATGAGAGCTAGAGGTTTAAATCTGAAACAAAAAACATTAGAGACATTCATTACTGCGGTGGAGGAAGCAGCCCCGTGGTATCTGGACACGGGCCATTTGACACCTGGCTCATGGAATAAGCTTGGGAAAGACCTAGAAAGGGCTGATTCTGTAGGTTCCTTACCCCCCGGGCTTATAGGGTTGTGGACAGTTGTGAACACTTGCCTTCAAGACCCAGTAGAGGCTTTTCAGAGCACTCTGCGGGCTGCTGCTGAAGTGCTGGAGGAAGTGAAAGAACTTCGATCAGCAATCCAGGAGGGAAGTGCCTCCAGTAGTGACTCTGACTCCTGTGATGACTTGGAGACCATTTCCAAAGCTGTAGGGGCCCTGAGGGTTCGTCCTCAGCCCTCAGCCCCAACTCCACCTCCATATGATCCAGGTGGGGAGAAGCCGGCTCGGTATGCATATCCTGGGGTTTGGGCTCAAGCCCCTCCGAGCCTTGGGGCTTTCCCTGTGTTTCAGGATCCTCAGGGACAGAGGTTTCATGAACCCCTG
>NC_043707.1:30610435-30659165 GCF_006229205.1 Suricata suricatta | reverse complement strand
TGCCAGCCTATCATGAGCTGCCGCGCAGCCTGGGCGGCAGGTATATATGGGGGAGCAAGGAGCGGGGAGGGGGAGGAAGAAGGAGGAAAAGAACCAATAAAAGTCTCTGCAACGAATCCCGGTGTCGTCAGTTCTTCAAACTGCTCCGGCAAGAGTTTGAGCGGCTCCGGCAATCCAGTCCCCCCAGCCCTTCAATATTAACTCTTTGATCTTCACCAGAGTTCTGTGCTTGTTGAGAAGATGGGTTCCTGTTGGCCTGATGCTGGGCCTGCAAGTAAGCTTCGTGCTGGTCAGATAGGTCTTTGTTCCCCCTCAGCTCCCAGCTACACGGACACATAAAGGATGGAGAGAGGATGCGGACGTGAGCTACGTACTAACGCTGCCTTTCTTACACCCGGAGATCATTTCCCTCCCCATGAAGCCAGATGCCCTTGACCGAGCTCAGTGTTTGCCCATGCTCTTGCACCAGGCATCCTGTCTTCTGCAGCCCCCCCTGCAATGCCTACCCCTCCACAGAGCCGCCCTCCTCAGCTCAATCCTGAGTCCCTGCCGCTCTCAGTGGAGCAGATGCCTTCATTCACAGACAGGGAAAGGGCTCAGCAAAGGAAAGAGGCCTATGCATGATCTTGCAGCAAGATTAAGTCTTGGTTGGAGGAGAATTCAAGGTTCTGACACCCAATATAAGGCAGCAGCTCCAGGGGTGCCTGGGTGGCTTAGTCAGTTAAACATCCGACTTTGGCTCAGGTCATGATCTCACACTCTGTAAGTTTGTGCCCCGAATTGGGCTCTGGGCTGACAGCTCGGAGCTCGGAGCCTGGAGCCTGCTTTGGATTCTGTGTCTCCCCCTCTCTCTCTGCCCCTCCCCCACTCATGTTTTCTCTCTCTCAAAAATGGATAAATGTTAAAAAAAAAAAAAGTACCAGCTCCGTGGTACATGAGAGTGGGGGCAGGTTACCCATGGAGGAGCAACGTGAGCTCTGCAGGCATCTGCTCCTACAAAGCAGTGGTGGGAGAGAAGGAGCTTTTATTGGAGTGGTCCAGTCAGCCATAAGTGGAGGTCCCAGGGTCCTGGGGCCCGGGCGGCTCCAGGCTGGAGCAGGTGGCAAGGCCACGGCTACATAATGGTGAGGTGAGTTGAGGCAGGGACACCACAGCTTTCCTTGTGCTCCTCAAATAGTTTCTCCAGAGCCTGCATGTAGAGCGCGTGATAGTGGTCCACCTCTTCCTCGCTGGGGTGGAGGCTCTGGGGCACCGGAATGGGGCGGCCCACTGCAGGAAGGTGGGAGACAGAGGTGAGGTGCGGGGTGGGGGGGCCTCTGCCGCCCCTACAGACGAAGGCCGCTGTCCTCCCCCGGAGGCGGGCACTCACCCACAGTGGTGATGGGCCGGGCAAAGGGCACCAGGCCCCAGGAGTTGGCCGAGAATAGTCCGCGACCCCAGAAGATGCAAGGAGAGTAGCCTGTGACCCTCTTGAAGGCAACCTGGCACAGGTATTGCCAGGTGTTGGGGGAGAAAACCTTCAAATGGAAGATGTCGTTCTCTCCAAAGGAATACACGGGTACCAGGGAGGCGCTGGGCAGGGACAGAGAGAGAGAGGAGGGGTGGTCAGGCCAGCGGCTCTCGGGGTGCCCCAAGACGGGACTGAAAATCCCTCCCCACACCTGGCTCCTCTTCCCAAGGCCTTCTCGAGCAAATGACAAAGACCTGCAAGAAGGGACTTGCAATTCTTGAGAAATGAGTGTGTATCAGGCCTTCATCGCCAGCTAAGCCTTGAAGCATGTGGTGGTTAGGGCACCCCACCCCCTACCTTGATGCAGAGAGAACTCCTCGTACGGCTCCCCCCAAACTTAACTCCTAACAGCATGTCCAGTAACAGGGGCACTTGATTAACATATATTTGTATCTAATCTTTTTACTGTATTTCTACCATACAGTGAGCTAGAGAAAATAAAATGCTCTTGGCTGGCTCAGTCGGTTAAGTGTCCGACTTTGACTCAGGTCATGATCTCACAGCGTGTGAGTTCAAGCCATCAGCACTGAGCCTACTTTGGATCCTCTGTGCCCCACCATCTCTGCCCTTCCCCCGCTCTCACTCTTTTAAAATAAACAAACTTTAAAAAATGTTTAAAAAAATCCATGTATAGGGGACCCATGCAGTTCAAACCTGTGTTGTTCAAGAGTCAACTGTATACATTTTCTCACCTAGTTGTTGCAACGACAATATCGTTGCAAAGTTAGATATTAGTCCAATTTCGCAGGTAAAGAAACATGTCCAAGGTCTGGCCTTTGGGGAAGTGTCAGAAAGGGATTCGAACCTGGGCCTTCTGAGCACAAGGTCCTGCTACTTGAACTATGATCCTGCGTCTTTCAGAGAAGGGAAGACTGGATGAAAGTCTTCTGGTGCACGGTGCTTGAAATGGAGAAAACTCTCGAATATTGACGTGAGAGGGGGCACCTGGGTGCCTTGGTGTGTTGAGCATCCGACTTCAGCTCAGGTCATGATTTGGAGGCTTGTGAGTTCGAACCCTGTATCGGGCTCTGTACTGACAGCTTGGAGCCTAGAACTTGCTTCGGATTCTGTGTCCCTGTCTCTCTCTGCTTCTCCTCCACTCACACTCTGTCTCTGTCTGTCTTTCCAAAATAAATAAACATTATGGGGAACCCGGATGGCTCAGTCCGTTGAGCGTCCGGCTTCAGCTCAGGTCATGATCTCGAGTTCTGGGTTCGAGCCCCTCGTCAGGCTCTGTGCTGACAGCTCAGAGCCTGGAGTCTGATTCTGATTCTGTGTCTCCCTCTCTTTCTGACCCTCCGCTGCTCACGCTGTCTCTCTCTCTCTCGCTCTCTCTCAAAAATATGTTTTAAGAAACACTAAAAAAATAAATAAACATTAAAAGGAAAAAGTGCTGGCATGAGAGCCCTGTAGGTGCATGACACAGTGCTGGTTCTGGGGACATAGAGACCCAGCTACAGGGACCTGGCTATGTAGGGACATAGAGCACAGGCCCCCAGATGCAATGCACCATTCTGACCCCCAGCAGCACCCGTGGGCTGGGCACCTGCACCCCACTCACCCGTGCCTCAGTGCCAGGCGCACGAAGCCTTTGCGATTCCGCAGAATGACGTGGTGCTGCCCTGGGATTGCGTACAGGGCTTCATGAGCCCCCCCAACCATGATGACCATGGCCTTCCCATGCTGGGGCTGAGACAGGGAAAAGTCCAGGCTCCTGCGGTTCACAGAACATACTCCTGTGTGCATGAGGAGGTGGGGAGAAATCACCACCCTCTCCTGGGCTGCCTAGCCCCTCACCCACTCTTTTTGGGTGTGCCCCACATTCCATTACTTATAAACCTGCTGCCACATGCCCATGTCATGTGACCTATAGTACCTCTCTGAGCCAGGGGACAAGACAAGACACTTGCCCCAACGCTATTCACTGACGCTCACTGTGAGCCAGGCCAACATTCAGGCCAGGTCCCTGTGTTGGATGGGTGAGGGGCAGTCTGGTGGGGGTGGGGGTGGGGTGCCTCACCGTAGGACATGATATAGTCTCGGTAGATTGGGAAGTAGAAGAGGGAATTCAGCCCTGCTGACGAGATCCTAATTCCGGGGAAGTACTTGGAGACATCGTTGGCCTCGGTGAGGAGATTGCAAAGGGTTCCTACGCACATGATCCCATGCGGGTGAGATCCCAGCACATAGTTCCGGTCAGAGGGCAGCTCTGCTGTTTTCACCAGCTTGGGGACATTGGGCAAGATGAGGAGAAAGCGGTGGGGAAGACAAGACACCAGATGAAAAGACTTGCCCACAGACTTGAGAGTTCAAGGTCCTCCCTGGATCAACAGTAGGGGTGGGGGCTACTCTGGAACACAACTCCGCCCCCTCCACCTGCCCCATTGTCTGAGTTTAGAATGCCCAGGGGTGCATTGGCAGGGATGAGTAAGCGTGGGAAGTGGGGGAGAGGGAGAAGGCAGAGAGTCTTTGTGGACGGTGATCTGTCACCTTGACCGGATAGTAATCCCTTAGCTGTTTCCAAATAGTCCAGTGCCTTGTGAATCTGAAGCTCCTTCCACCTTGGGGCAGAGAGATGGCTGAAAGACTCTGGGGCACTGAGCCACCTTTTCTGCTTCTGGGGTGCAAGTCTGGCCATGCTCACCTTGGTTAGGAGTGTCCCAGTCCAGGAAGAGCCACACCAAATAGAGAACAGAGAAAGACCAGAGTGGCGTGAAGAGGAGGAAGAGGATGAGAAGGGAGAAGAAGGGGCCTGGGTGAAAGAGGAGAAAGAAAAGTCATTTAGCTTTTGAAGCTGGGTGGTCCTGTCCAGCCACTGCTCTCCTCCCCCTCACAGACTGCTCAGGTGCACCCAGCCATCTCTGGCCCTCTCCTACTCCCTTTGCAAGGGGGACTCTAGCCTTCCTGCCCTCACTCCCTGGTCCCCTTGGGTACCCCAGGCCACCAGGCCCCTCACCCATGAAGAGGAAAGTGAGCACCAATAGGTAGGCGCTTATTATTTCCAGCCACTGTTTCTGCAGGATTTCCATAGCGGAGACACACAGCGGGCCTGGGTGACTCCAATCCCAGGAGCGTCCTCTGCCAGCAGGGTTCCGGGGGCTGGAGCACAAACCAGAAAGGTCTAGATTCCGACGGATGGTTTTCTCCCAAGAAGGGCCAAGCCGTGGGAGCCTCCAGGGACCTCAGGAGTGCTGTGTGTAGGAGCGCTATGGTCTCCAGAGTGATCTTTGAACTCTGGGCGGAGTTGGGAGGAGGCTACAGGAAGTATGTGAGAAAGGTGGGGTATTGATTGCGAAAAGGAGTCTCTGAAGAAGCTGAGGAGCCCGCCAGCTGGCCGTGGCCAGACCCCCGCTGAGGCCGTGTGATCTCCTAGTGAGCGCCCCGGAGAGCAGATCTCCGGGAGTGTCAAGGCCCCGTCGAGCACGAACATGCACACACTGCAGCTCTGTTCCCACGTTTAATTTCCCTCCTGGCCCAGAGTCGCGGCGGGGACCTGGAGGGTGGGGGCGGCGTGCCTGGGGGAGGACGAGGTGCCGCTGGACCGGGATGCGGTGGTGCGCTTTGTGCTCCTCCAGCAGCTGCGGGAGCCTCTCCACCTGAGCGCGTGCCGCGCGTCCACCGGCGCCCGGCTGGACCGCGAGCATCGGGGCATGGGGATCGGGGGTGGGGGGGCTCCAGCTGTGGGCAGAACGGGAGGTGAGAAGAACGGTCTCTGGGATCTTCAGCCCATCCCCTTCCCGCCCACTCGCCCAACGGTCCGGGACAGAGTTCAGGGCACAGGCGGTTGCCAAAGACCAACCTGGAGAGCAGGGGGCGGGGGTGAGGCCGGCGTGGGCTGTGGTGACGCCGGAGTGGCCAGGGCGCGGCCCGCTTCCAGGGACCTTCACCTCCGGCGGATGGGAGCGCGTGGGCGCTGGGCTCCGGGGGAAGCGGGTGCGCGGAGTGGACAGAGGCCGGGGCTCGCTGCAGCTGTGGATGGGAGTGCGAAAGGGCTGGAGGAGGCCCAGGGGCCGGTAGAACAGCGGCAGAGCCACCCTCCTCAGTGGCCGAAGCGCCTTCTGCGCTCTCTCCGCAGCCAAGAGCCCCGAGGGCTCAGGAACTGCTGGAAGAACTCTTTCTCCTCGAAAGAAAACAAGCACCAAGGAGGCCTTAGGGGATCGAGGGGCGTGCGTGACTCAGTCCCACACACACAACCTGTCTCCTCCCCCCCTACCCCCGCCCTCCAATCAGGAGATTGGGACCTCCAGGACCGGGCAGCCCCCGGTGGCCTCCCGGCCACTGGCGGCTTTCTCACCCGTGTTCCAGTGCCAACTTGACAATATCTTCTGACTCTGGATCCGCAAGGTCAGCGTGCCCACTTTTGCGTCCAGCGGTTTCAGGGGTCCTCCCACGGCCAGGACCGCCACCTGGCCGGCCCCAGGCCTGAAGAGCAGATAGGTGGTGCCGGCCTTGTCAGAGGACACAAACCTGGGGCGAGGGCAGAGGCTGGGGGCCTGATGCCTGCCTGGGTCCTTGAGAAAAGCGGGAGGAGGGACCAGGCAAGTAGAGCTGGGGTGCTCAGCCCAGGGCAGGAGGGTGAAGTAGGAGGTGCCAGCTGGAGGGGGGGGCGTTGCTGAGGCTGACCTCCCCCCTCCTCACCACTACATATGATGTAGTCCTGAAAGAAAGGGAGGTGGAAGCAACAGAGCAGCATTAGCAGGTGCCCTGGATGGGGCGGGGGCCGGGGGGGGGCAGAGGAAGAGACAGGAGAAGCCAGTGGCCTCTGTGCAGAAGTTGCTGAAGGCCCCGATGACCAGGACCCCGTGAGGATGGAAGTCAAAGAAGTAGTTGGCGGAGGAACCCAACTCTGTGGTTTTCAGCAGCTGGGGGCACAAGGAAAATACCCCACCCTGGCAGGGAGATCAGACTTTTGGTGGTGATTAGAGTCCTGCCCAGCACATTATTCCTGGGCGCCTCTCACTGTGCCAGGAAAGGAACCTCTGAAGTGTCTTCAGATGGCCCAGTTGGGGACCCAGGCAGAGCGGTGGCCTCCTGCCCATGGCATGTCCCTGTGTCCAGAGAGCCAGACCAGGTAGAGGAGGAGAGGTGGGCTAGGATCCAGGCTCAGCCTAGGAAAACAGGGACGAGCATGGCCAGGCACACCTGGGCTGCAGAATGGAACGGGGCTGGGGGCGGGGGGAGGGCAGGGACACTCAGGACCCCCTTCTGTCTCCTCTTCCCCATTACATGGCTTCAGCCCCTCTGTCTTGGCTAATTCCTTCTATGTCTTCAAGGGCTCCCAGAGATTCCTGCTCTGCCTCCCTCCTGGAAACAGGGAAGTGGGGTGCCAGATGGTGGGCCTCACTCACCGAGCCCCAAGATGAAGTTCCACTGAAGGACAGCAACCACTTGGACACCCTGGAGGAGGCGGCTGGGGGAGGCCAGCATGCCATGGAGGGCCAATCCCACAGGGGCTCTGTGGGCTCTTAAGTACCCTCCCTCGTGGTCCAGCCCTCCAGCGCTGACCCTTGGTCCTGGCCTGGCCCCTGTTTCCACCCCCTTTTCTGTGCCCTTTTGTTGTGCCACGAGACACAGAGACCAACCGAGACCACTGAGGCCGAATTAAGGGTCTTTATTACTGGCCGGGACCGCACAGAGTTCCCACAGAACTCTTTAGATGTGCGGCCCAGGTCCAAGAACTTAGGGCTTTTTATAATAAGCAAGCAAGGCAAGCAGGAGGTACAGAAGCAGAACTGAGGGGCTACAAAGAGGTAGGGAGAGGGCCCTTATCCTGGTATGCAGGGGAACATTTGTCATTCTGAAGACAAGGTTTACGATCATAGGAGGGCATCGAAGAAATAGTTATTACCTCAAGGACGGACTATGCCAGCTGTGTTGTAAATAACCATTAACAGGGACCATTAACCCTTGTCTTTCTACTTGTTTGTTTTTCTTTTCTTGTACCTGGGGATAGTCATGTAGCCCCCCACCTCCCACCCCGAGTGCAGGCCTAGAAGGTGAACTCTGGGTCAAAATGGGAGGACTGAGGCTAAATTCATGTACAACACTGTACCCTTGTGAGCTCAGGATGAAGAGTTAGCCACTACCTGAGCCCACAGGCCTGTGACCAATAGGACCAAACAGAGATGCCCAGGGGTGTGGCCAGCAGCCTTGGGGTGAGGAAGGTGTTTGGACCTTGGGGAGGTCAGGACCTTGGGTCTTTGTGAATAGCCGGCTGACACAAGTCTGGGAAAGTGGGGTGTTGCCGGAGGGGTGTGTCCCACCAATGGCAGAGCTCTCCACACGAGTGAGAACAGCTAGCAAATTTGTTAGTCGCCCTGGTCTGGCCCCTAAGGAGTAGCTCAGGCCTCTGTCAGGGGAGATATCCCAGAGAGAAGGGCTTTTTGGGGAGGCCAAGGATTGGGGAGCCCCCAAAGGCACACCCTCCGAGTGGCCTGGGATCAGGCCTCACATAGCTGTGGCCTTCCCTGTCTCCCAACTCTGGCCAGAGCTGTGGACTGCCAGCATCTCCAGGTCAGGGAATGTCACTTCTTAAATTAAAAAAAATTTTTTTGTTTTAATGTTTATTTATTTTTGAGAGAGAGACACAGTGTGAGCACGGAAGGAGCAGAGAGAGAGGGAGACAGAGAATCTGAAGGAGATTCCAGGCTTCGAGCTGTCAGTACAGAATCTGCTGTGGGGCTTGAACCCACAAACTGTGAGATCATGACCTGAGCTGAAGCCTGATGTTTAACGGACTGAGCCAGCCGGTGTCCTGGGAACGTCACTTCTTTAGAGAGAAGTGTGACACACACCCGTTAGGTGGCTCTACCACGTGCTCTCCCAGCGTAAAATACTTTCCCCCTTTCCCTCCTTCATGGTGATCTTCTAACTAAGGTCCCCCCTGTTGTGGGCTGATTGTGAAAAGACCACCAACGTCGAATAGAAGCGAGGCATAATTTTATTCACGGCCGCCTGTTTTTATCACGGCCAACCTGATCTCCCTGGTGTTAAGGAGCAGAGAATGGCCCAAAGGGGGCAGTGAGATTATATGGACAGAACACGTCATCATTTAGTTAACCAATTACAATCACAGCATTCCTTGGTAGCCAATTACATTGTAATACACACGTTAGTTTTGGCAGGAACCTATCATATCATTTTAAGGTTCTTTGTCCTTTTAGAATGACCAATCATAGTTAGACACCTAAGACACCTCGAGAGACAGTGACCAGGTGACTTTCACTTGTGGACTTAGCTTCAGCCAGGTCTTAGTAGAAGGGTGGGGTTACTTAACAGAATCTTGAAAAACTAGTTAAACTTCAGGTTACAATGTTCGTTATCGAGTTACATTCTTAGGGTCTTTCCAGATGGCCCACTCTTTAATTATTCACCAGAACGGGAGTTTAAACCGAACTTATATACAGTAAGCTCTCTGATACCTTATAAATTGACCTATTACATTCCAGAAGTTGACCTATAACACCCCCCAGGCTGTAAGCAACCGGCAGACAAGACTCATCCACACAGCTGACAAGTGCCCAGCAGATGGGGGTACTCAGTACAGGAGACAGGATGAACCAGCTTCTTCCAGTGCCTCTCAGGTTGACACACCGTTTGGGTCCCCGTTCCCTGATGCACTGTCATGTGGGTTTCGGCCTCCAGGGACCTGGCCAGGAGGTATCTTCTCCCATCTGTGTTCAGCCCACTTCCATCTGCAGGGAGGCGGGGGGAGGTGCCGGTTCCACACGGAAGGCTGACGAGCCTCACCCATCAAGAAGGCAGGCTTGGGGCGCCTGGGGGGCTCAGTTGGTTAAGCGTTCGACTTTGGCTCAGGTCCTGATCTCATGGTTGGTGAGTTCGAGCCCTACGTCGGGTTCTGTGCTGACAGCTCAGAGCCTGGAGCCTGCTTCAGATTCTGTGTCTCCCTCTCTCTGCCCTTTCCCTGCTCACACCAGTGTGCATTTTCTCCCTCTCTCTCTTTCAAAAAAAAAAAAATCAATAAACATTAAAGGAAAATTGAAGGCAGGCTTCATAGAGGAAGTGTTCCTGGGAGCCTGAGCAATAGGAGGGAAGGGGTGGAGGGCATGAGGTGTTGGAGGCAAGAAATGCCCTAGGCCTGGGGAATAGGCACATTTGGTTTTCAAAAGGCTTCCACAAGGGAGCCCATTGGGGGTGCAGCTCAGGATGGCTGAGAAGGACCAAGCTAATGGAACGTGACCTGTGGACCTCAGAGTGCCTCCAGAGATCCGTTGGCTCCCTAGAGGCTGGAAGCGACATCAGCTCTTGAGAGGTCTCTTTTTCAGGCTGCTTCACAATTCCCTCCTCCAGGAAGCTTTCTTGGGATGACCCTCCCAGGCTTCCCTTTTCCTGATCCTCTCTAACTAATAGCTTGGGTCCAAGAAGCCACAGCAAGGCTCTGGCTTGTCTTCTCTTAGAACACATGCTACCAGGGGATGGACCTTCCCTTAGCACTGTCCCATGAGCCATGCTGGGGGAACTGCCACCCCCACAGTTTTTCACACACGGGAGAAGACACCGTCTTGCGATGACAGAGACAAGGAGAAGAGGCAGGCATGGGGGCTTTCATGGGAATCTAAGGGAAGTCCTTGTGGCTGGGCCCTTCTCAGGCTCTCCTCCTCCCTTATGCAATATCAGGGAGTGAGAGGGGTCCATGGGCAGCTCAGTCTGTTAAGCGGTTAAGTGTCCAACTTTGGCTCAGGTCCTGATCTCACAGTTCGTGAGTTCAAGCCTTGCGTTGGGCTCTGTCCTGACAGCTCAGAGCCTGGAGCCTGCTTCAGATTCTGTGTCTCCCTCTCTCTCTCTCTGTGCCCCTCCCCCACTGGCGCTCTGTCTTGGTCTCTCAAAATAAATAAACCATTAAAAAAAAAATGCCTTCTTTGGCATTTATGTTGGGAGTAACCCCAGGCATCTACTCTACTCTGGTGGCAGGAGGGATCTGGGCATAGTGGGTGGGGGGAGGGTGGAACACTGACTCAAGGGTTACAAATCCTCCTTTATTGAGAGGGAGGCTGAGAGCCAATAATTTATCATACGGGGAGCCCTCGGAAGCCTTCTCCCCATGCGTCCTTGGGACCGGGAGGAGGGGCCCCAGGGGCTCCAGGAGCTTCCTGAGAGGGCCACGTGTTGGGGGGGGGGAGGCGACACATTCAGTCCCAGGCACATCGAACATCCGCTCAGGAAGCGAGGTGCCAGACAGACCCCCTTCCGCGGAGGGGCCCCCCGGGAAGGCACGACGGCTGGGCAGGTCTGGCAGAGTGGTTGAGTGTCAGGGGTCGACAAAGGACACCATGATGTAGCGGGTGCCCCGAGTGGTGGGCAGCCCCTCATGGTAGTGGGTGAGGCGGCCGGGATGCAGGAGCCCCCAGCCCTTCCGAGGGGACGAGACGATGCAGTCGTAGCGCAAGAAGCGGCAGCCACCTCCCTGAAGAGGATGGGGGACAGAAGTGGGGAATGAGCACGCAGCGGGCTGGGGGGCAGGCAGCTCACAAGGCGGGGAAGAGCAGGCGAGGGAGGCCCAGGAGGGCGGGGCAGGGGCAGGGAGGCTGACTGAGTGGTTGGTGGGGGTTGTCAGGAGGTGGGGCAGCAGGGGTGAATGTGGGTGCAGGCAGGGGTGAAAGTGTGTGGAGTGGCCCTGGCGCAGGCTCACCTCATAATCCAGGCCCTTGTGGTTGAGGGCGACGTTGAGAGTGAAGGTGGAGGAGTCATGATGGGGCCGCAGGGACGGCTGCTCATCCGGCCGGTAGCGGACCACAAAGTTCATCACTGCCCGGGTCTGTGGGGGCACGAGCCGGCTGTGAGGTCCAGGGGGCCTCCCGAGGGGGTGAAAGCCCCTGTCCCAAAAGAAGGAGAGGCACTGCTAACTGCCCCCCCAGATGCTACGGGGGTGCTGAAAGGGGCTGCGTGGAGACTTCCCACCAGGGCTGTGGTGTTAGGGGGAGGTGGAGGCGGGGGAGGGGGCTGGGGCTGGGGCAGGGGCAGCGGCCCACCTTGG
Source organism: Suricata suricatta (assembly GCF_006229205.1). Lineage (NCBI taxonomy): Eukaryota > Metazoa > Chordata > Mammalia > Carnivora > Herpestidae > Suricata > Suricata suricatta. Next base: position 30,647,661 of record NC_043707.1, on the reverse strand, counting down.
TGTGGTAGCCTGGGAACAGGCTCTCTGTCATGGGCCCCACGTATGTCCTCAGCAGCTGCAGCCACTGGTCCTCATAGCCCACCTGCTTCATGTGGATGTCCACGGTGGGCACGTTCTCATAGCCTCCGGCCAGCCTGGAGTCCTGCGGGCGGCAAGCTCTGAGCCCTGACGGGCAGTGCCAGCCTCCCCCCCTCCTCTTGCTCTAGGCCTTAAAGCTTGTGGAACCTGGGTCTGACAGCCTCGTCCACTCAGCCTGACTCGCTCCTGCAGGCCCTTGATGTCTCAGTGAAGATGTCACCTCTTCTGTGAAGCCTCTTGGGTCCCCCATGTCTGGGCCAAGGACCCTTTCTGTGACTCCCAGAGCCTCAGCTGCCCCTTGCAGCTTTCCGAAGCTTGGCTCCTGCTACTGACTACAGTGGGTGAGGGGCAGGGGGGCTGGGCCAGCACAACCCAATGAATGTACCATGGTGCCTAGGCCAGGGGCTGGCGCCTGGGACTTACCTGCCCAGTATTTCTTTTTTTTTTTTCAATGTTTTATTTATTTTTGATACAGAGAGAGACAGAGCATGAGAGGGGGAGAGGCAGAGAGAGAAGGAGACACAGAACCAGAAGCAGGCTCCAGGCTCTGAGCTAGCTGTCAGCACAGAGCCTGAGGCGGGGCTCGAACCCACAAACCTGAGATCTGACCTAAGCCGAAGCCGGAGACTTAACCGACTGAGCCACCCAAGTGCCCCTGCCCAGTATTTCTTGAATGACTGAATGAATGAACACAGCTGTGCTCTCTGTGCCCTCTTTAGTGCTACTCTCTTGATTCCATGTCCCTGGCTCGCAGCCACACCTCCCTCCCCTCTGCCTCAGCCCCCCTTACCTCATGCCGGCCTCCTGACCACTGGCCGTAATGTTCCATTTCCTCCACCAGCTCGTCGCACATCTGGTCTGACAGCAGCGGGAACCAGTACACGTCTGGACATGGCTGAGGAGGCAGGGGGGGAACAGCAGGGCTGGGGGCGGGGGGTGGTGCTTGGGGACCTCTCGGGGAGAAGCCAGGCAGCCAACAGAGGGGAGAGACAAGGCCGGGAGCAGAAAGGGAAGCTGGGGCATAAAAGGAGCCGGTGACGTGGGAGTCTGAGCACGGGGATGGGCCACGGCCAGCACGGGGGCCAGGAAAGCTGGGCCAGAGATGCACAGCACAGGTGGCAGGGGCTCCTGGAGCCCCGGGCTTGGAGCTTCTTTACAAAACTGTCGCTTCACCCATAACACTAACGGTCCCAGGAGACAAGAGAGGACCACTCGGCTTGGGAGTGGCATGGGGAGTTGAAGGCCTGCTGCCCAGCCTGCGCTTTTATCTGCCTGGCTGGAGCACCCTGAGGCACCGGAGGGAGGTCTGCTTGGAGACTGCTAATCCACGCAGCAGACTCAGGGTACGATGGCCACCAGGGCAGTCAGGGGTCCCGCACGGGGCTCACCTGCTCCACGAGCCCCTGCCCTTCGAGGGCCCGGCTGTAGTTCTCATGAATGTATTGCTCCTGCCAGTCCTGTGGGAAGGGAGGGGTGTGCACCTTGACCTGTGCCCTCTTTGCTCCATCAGGTCCCACCCAGGAAGCCCCAGCCCCACGATCATGACTGCCTGTCCCAAGGCAGAAGCAGACCCCGGGGGTGAGCACTTGCGCGTCTGCGTCCCCCTCTGGAGAGGGGCACGCCGCTTCTCTGAGCAAGGGGTCCACCACGCACCAGGGGGTTGTCGAAGATCTGCCAGAGGTCAGGGTGCAGATGGTCAGTGTCATACCGGGAGGTGGCCAGGAGGCGGCCAAATTCCTGCTGATTGCTGAGGTGGAGGAAGATCCCCTGTGGGAGGGAGGGGGGAAGGGGGGAAGGGGCGCAGTGTGAGAAGACCCAGGGGGCTGCCTCCCAGCACCCCAGCAAGGGCCCCCAGGCCGCACTCACCTTGTCCCGCAGGCTCTTACAGAAGGCCATGTCTGGGTCAGTGTCGCTGCCCGAGAAGACCTCCCTCTGGGGCAGCTCTGTCCTCAGGGTCTCACCACGGATCACGTACGCCTGGGATATGTAGGGCACATTCCACACGCCCCTAGAGGCACCCACGCCGGGGTCAGGTAGGCACAATTCTGCCCAATTCAACCCAGGAGACCCTTCCCCTGGGGCGCGCCATCCTCCAAGCCGCCTCCCGGGTCAGGCGCTGCCCATTACGGCACCTCAGCCTGGCTCCGGTCAGCCCCTACCCCACAGCTGTGGCACTGCCAACCGGTGGCCACGCCGGGGCCCTGGGAGGGGTCCTCGGGAGAGCATGCAGGTGGCTGCAGGCTGGAGGACAGGGGCTGTGGCCCTAGCAGGACTCACACTCGCTTCCGCTGCACCAGCTCCACGTAGTCCTCAGACCGAGCATAGTACTCGTCGGGGCTCAAGGCCCCCCAGAAGTTGGACCACAGCTTTCCGTGGCGGGACAGCATGGGTGCTATCACCTTCCTGTGGACGGGCGGGGGTGAGGGCTGTGCTCAGGGGAGGAGTTGGGGGCTCCCTGGAGACTATCTGGGGGCCCTCTGGTTGAACTGGGCAAGCAACCTGTTTTCTTCAATGAGGAGGCGCAGGGTCTGCTGGTTGGTGATGATGGCGTCGGCATCCAGGCTGAAGTAGAAGTCACACTCGGAGTCCTGCCGACAACTGTCCCTAGAGGTGACAGATCAACAAAAGGATGAGCTAAAATGGGAAAAGGTGTGGGGTGTTGGGGGAGTGGATGGTTGGGGGTGGGGGCGGTGTGCTTGCTTCCCCTGGACCCCCAGGTTCTCTTGGCTGGGAGGGTGCCCCTGTGGAGGCCAAGCGGAGCTCATGTGCTAAATGGAGACGGAAGGATGGGTGCAGTGGCCAGCAGTGGCCCCCGTCTGCCCCGCCCAGCGCTCACTCACATGGCCATGTCCCTGGCCTCGCCTGGGGTCAGGGCCTCCTCTGGCCCCACCAGCTTCACAGCAGAGAAGTGGTCCTGGAGCTGGGGCCAGGAGTCTGCGATGTGGGGCTCATGGTACACCTCCTGGAGATGGAGGGTAGAGATGGAGGAGGGGAGAGAGAGGGCAGAAAAGATGGTGCCTGAGGGACAGGAGGGGGAAGGCGGTGAGCAGAAAGGGTACAGGAAGGGGTCTGGGGTGACGGGGTGGGAGTTCCAATCCGGGCGGGGGCAGGATTCCTTGGGAGGTGCACAGGGGGGAGCCTGCCGGGGGGTCTCACATTGTTATGCAAGAACAGGGTGACCCTGTCTGGGGGGTAGTCCAGGAGCAGGAGCCGCTGCAGGAAGCGGGGCAGGAATGGGGTAGGTTGCTCCACAAACACGGCCAGAAGCACCCGGGGGGGAGGCTGGAAGACAGATGTTGGGGCTCAGAGGAAAGCCCAAGCCTCCCCCTCCTGGTGTGTCCTGGGGGGCCCCAGGAGCTCTGCCCCATGCACTGCTGCCCCGCGTGCTCTCCCCACACCCCCTGCCTCAGTGCCTTGTCCTGCCCGACCCTGGGACCCCTCCTCACCTGCCCCCCCGGGAGTGTCCTCCGGTCCCTGCCGCAGAACCCACAGCCTCCCTGGGGAGTCCAGCTGTTAGGGACATAGTTTCCCAGGTAATTCAGCTGGAGCTGTGGGAAGAGGCAGTGAGAGGCTGAAGCAAAGGAGTCTAGCAGGAGAGGGGCGGAGAGCCAGGTAGACAGGCAGGGGACAGGGCGGGGGGGGGGGTTGGACATTCAGACCCTCTCCCAGCACCTCTGCTGAGGGGGCTGGGAAGGAACGGCTGCTTGGAAGGGTACGCAGGGGCAGGGGGAGGGTCTGACTGGGGCAGGGGCAGGGTCTGTGGGTAGAAACCTTAGTGGGACCATTCCCGTGGACCACAACAGGAAGCGTGTCATAGGCCACATTCCGGATACGCACGCGGTTCCGATCGAACTTTAAAACTATCTCATCTGGGGAAGAAAGGCCCAGCTTTACACTCCTTTCCTCTCAAGGCTGCCAAGCAACAGATGCTCCTAAATATGGTGGGCAGGGGATCCTGGACTCTCTATGAAGGACTGTGGCTCCAGGCAGGGGGAGGATGGGCCACCTTTTCTCTCTGAGGGTATTGACCAGGCCACCCTGGGGCGCTCCACCACACTACCTGGGTGACCTGGGCAAGTCCCCAGTCCCTTGGAGAGGCAGTGTCCTCACCCTGTGATAGGTAGTAACCACAGACCCTCCCCTTCTAGGATGGTTGGGTTAAACAAAATGACGGAAGTAGAGCCCCGACCCAGAGCCTTGGCACAAAGTCCGTGTCCAACAGATGTCAGGCGTGGCAACCCCCTCCAATTGCCTTTCTCCTCACCTAAGGCCCCATTGAGGTTCTGAAAGATGCGGGACTTATGATCCAGGTTGAGGCTGAGTTTCTCCTAGATGGGATGAGGAGGGGCAGTTAACCAAGGAGCAGGTGGGCCATCATTTCCCACTCTTTTTACCTAAAGCCCCATCCCCCGCACCACGCCTTTGGCCTGATGGCTGCATGGAGCTGCAAGGGGCTGTCCTCCCCTGCCCCTCCTTACCCTCAGCCCAGGGTCCAGGTAGAGTCGAGTGTAGAACAGCTGGTCGTCGTCATCATCCTTGTACTTCCACTGGCGGACGACTTGGTGGATGGTGGGGGCAAAGCCGATGAACCCTGTGGGAGTGGGGAGGTGCTGACTCCAAGACTCTCAGCATCCCAGGGATAGGTCCCCACTCCCTCAATAGCCCTCAGGCACCTGGAACACTCCACGCCTCCCCCCTTTTGGCCCCTCCGCCTTGGGCACTCTGCCACTCACCACCAGAGTTGAGGAAGCGCTTCCCCGTGCCCACCTCAGGGTACTGCTCTGCCAGCCCCCATTCAGGCCAACAGAAGCCCTCCGCAGAGAAGAGCAGGCGGCTGCCACTCTGGACGAACTTCTTGAGCAGCTCTGAGGGGCTGCCAGCCAGAATCACGTCGTAGCTGGGTAAGGAAGAGGGTCCTGAACAGGACAGCCACTAGGAACCTCGGTATCCTTATCCGCTCCTCGGGCTTGCCCTTCCCCCCACCCCCTCCTTCCCCAGCCCCATCCCCTTTCTTCACCTGTCCACAAACATGATGACCATATCCTCCCGGTCAGCATATTTCTCCATTTCTTTCTTTAGCCACCTGACCTTCTGTCCTCCACCAACCGTTCGGGCCACATCACCCCCTCGCCACTCCTGTCCCAGGCCCAGGGTCTGTGGGGGAGACCCGCCAAGCCAGGCAAGGGCTCAGTTGGCCAGAAAGTCCCTCCCGCCCAGGCTCACTGCGGGGCCCCAGGCATCCAGCCCTCAGGCCGCCCCAGGGGCTGGGAAGCCCCTTCAAAGGCCCGAGGGCATTCTTCTCACCCGCACTGTGTAGTTGAAGTACTCTGCTGACCGCAGGAAACGCCGGTATCCTTCCGTCTCAGCTGTGGCCACCGTGATCACCAGCAGCTTCTCTGTCACCAGCCGGGAATTGGCGCTCGGGACCCACTCACCCAGTTCCCTGCCCCACGAGCTCCGCTCACCGCACGCCCCCTTGCCCCTCGGACTCTGCCCCCGTCCTTCTATATTTTTCCGATTCCCTCTTAACTCTTCCTGGCCAAAACTTCGGCCCCAGTTGAAAGCTGGATGGGAGTGACACCCAGGAATCCGGGATGAGTTCACACGGAGAGGCTGGAAATCCCAGCCCAGGATAGGGGGTGGGCGAGGGGCCGCGTGATTCGTCCCGCTAAGGGCGCAGGGCTCCCCCTGGGGAGGCCGGGCACCCCCACCCAGCCTCCACCCCCCTCCCGGACCCCGCGGGAGACACGCAAAACGGGCACCCACTCGCCGCTCCTGGGGCTCTCACCTGGGTTGACCGGGTCTTTGACCCGCGGACGGTCGGAAGCAGAGGTCGCAGGAGGCGGAGGCAGCAGCAACAGCAGGAGCCCCAGCGGGAGCGGGAGTCCCGGGCCCCAGGAGGCCATGGCGGGAAGCCGGCGGAGAAGGAACACAGGGCCGCAGGGCGCCTGGGCTGTGTGCCTGGATCTCAACTCCGGGGAGGGTCTGTGTGCAGAGGGACAGGGGCTGCCCTGCGGCCCGCTGAGTGGAGGTGCAGGGCTCGGGCTCCGCCCTGGAAAAAAAAGGCGTAGCCCGAGGCTACTGAAAACTCTAGAAGCCGCAGCCTTAGACAAGGCGAGGATTGTCCCGGGGCAGGAGAGCGCGGGCTGCACGGAGCCAGCGGAGGCGGCGTCCGGCTGGGAGGCTGGGGCTCGGGCCAGCGGTCGCGAGCGGAGGACTTCGATCCGAGCCAGTCCGGCCCAGCGCCGCCTGACACACGAGGAAACTGAAACCCGGAGAGGGGAAGTGACCCCCTGCAGGTCCGGCGGGATGCGGAGGCGGGTCTTTGCCACAGCTCTGCCGGGAGCTGCTGGGCGGAAGGCCGGGAGAGCACGGCGCAGGGACTTGGGGGCGCTCGGAGCGGGGACGAGCGGAGCAGCGGACGGCCAGGAGGGAGAAGGCCGAGGAATCTGCGGCGCCCGGGGCGCTTGGGGGTTGAGGTTTCGGCAGAGGGTCACCAGGGACCTCTCGGATTGCCCACTCAAGCCTACCCACTCTCTTTGGTAGTCCAGACCATCATCTCTACCACCCATGGGAGAAATCTCCAGGGACTGCCTTTGTGATGCATCATCAGAAGGACGACCAAAGGAAAATAACTTTTCTCAAAAGACCACTGGTACTACTTTAAAATGATCCATGTAGGGGGCCCCACAAAATACACAGCCACCCTGAGGCCGGAAATTGTTTTGCCCCTATAAAATATGGCGGAAAGCTTTCTCGTCTCCTAGGGAACATCACGTAATGGGTGGAAGCTCTTGGAATTTTAGTGCGATAATTCTGCGCACGCGCAAAAGCATGCGCTGCCGGAAGTGACGGCACTCCTTCCACAGAGCGTGGTATAGCACGCGTGCGCAGTCGGCTCTTCCTTCAGCTGTGTTGTGGAAATGGTGGAGAAGAAAACTTCGGGTATGTGAGCCCCGGCCTCTTGGCCACTTACCACCTCCCAAATCCCAGCCCAGCCTAGGATAGTCTCAAATCCCTTCCGCGGCCCTCGGGCCCTGGGAGTTGGGGTGGCCCCTCAGACCATCCGTTCATGGTTAATTGATGTCTGCTCCACGACGGGCGCTGGGGTTGGAGAGAGTCAGAAGATCCCTGTCGTCCAAAAACTGGCTTTCTGGGAGGGGGACAGACACGCAGATCTGCCATTGCGCTTCAGTGCGATGGCAGAAGGGTACACAGCTACTGGGCGCGGGGAGGAGTGGCACCTAACCTAGCTTCTGGGATGCAGGGGACCGGGAAGGCTGGGAGGGGGAAAACGCTTGGATTGAAGCTTTAAAAGTCGAGTTACGGTTTCGCTCCGTGCAGGTGCTGCGAGGCTCATTCCGGACAGTGTAAACGGCGCGTGTAAAGGCAGGAAAGCAAGAAAAAGCAAGTCGCTTAGGGGGCCAAGTTCACAGTTCGGGGCTTGCGGAGGAATAGAGTCTGAAGGGTTGAGGAAAGGTACACTTGAAAGGCATTTTGTATACCGCCAGAGGGTTTGAATTCTATGGAGAGGGGAGTGCCTCTCTTAAGGCAGGGAAGTGACCGAAAGAGATTTATCTTTTAGAGAGGCAGTTCTGGCTTCAATGCAAAGCCGCGCTGTACAGCGGAACTTTCTGGAATGATGGGAATGATCTTAATCAGTACCGTGTAATGTGGCAGCCTTTAGCCACATGTGGGGGTTGAGCATGTGAAATGTGGCTAGTGCCATGGAGGACCTGAATTTTAATTTTTATTTAAACTTACTTAAGCTACATCAAACTTAACTAACCACATGTGAGTAGTGACTACCGTATTGCACGGTGCAGGTCTAGAGGCTGGAAGGCCAATTAGGGAGCCATCGAGTAGTTCCCATAAGTGATGTGGGTGGAACACTCTGCCAGATTGACTTTTAATAAATCTGATCCTGGGGGCACCTGGGTGGCTCAGTCGGTTGAGCGTCCATCTTTGGCTCAGGTCATGACCTCACGGTTTGTGGTTCGAGCCCCGCGTGGGCTCTGTGCTGACGGCTAGCTCAGAGCCTGGAGCCTGCCTCAGATTCTCTGTCTCTTTCTCTCTGCCCCTCCCCTATTCACGCTCTGTCTCTCAAAAATAAATAAGTTTAAAAAAAGATTAAAATAAATAAATAAGTCTGATCCTGTCAGCCCTTTCTTAAACTCTTTGCTGGATCTCCATCACTCTCACTATAAATCCCCAAATCCAAAGTCCTTTAGACATTTACAAGTTAGACTCTCAACAGTTGGCATGACTTTATATCCACACAGCACCCCCTCCCCCATATGCTTTATATTACCAGCCATACTGAACTTTTTATACTTTATTGAAGGCACCCAGTCTGCCATCCAGGCTTTCTCCTCTGCTAGTATGAAGGCATGAAGCACCCTTTTCTCTTCCCCAATCAAGGTAATTTCTATTCATCAGTCAGATCTCAACCTAGACTACTTATTTTCCTCTGGAAAATCTTCTGACTAGCCCAAGGCCAGTTAGTTGTTTCTGGCATGTACTCTGTAGCACTGTATACTTCCATGTGCTAACATACACTGTGCTCTGCCTTGCTCGTGTGTTTGATCATCCCTCCTCGACTGTAAGCTCCTGTATTCCCAGGGCCAAGGGCACTGCCTGGCACTTGGAAGGGAGGCAGTACGCAGTGATTCAGAGCTGGGCAGTTCTGGGTTCTTCCCAAACCATGTACCAGCTACATGAGCTTTGGACACGTTTCTTAACCTCTGAACTTGAGTAAACTGGGGATGATAGTGATATCTGTCTCCTAGGGTTGATAAAGAATTAAGGCTCTTACAAAAAGAGCTTGGCATAGTGTCTGGCTCATAGTGCATGCCCAGTCTTAGCCAATTGTGCCGAAGCTGCTATTATGGTTACAGGCACTCAATAAATATTTGTTCAGTGAGTAAAGAGAGAATTTTGGGTAGAGTTGTCAGACCCTGACAAAGAGAGAGGCTTAAAATAATAGCTCCTAGGTTTCTTGTTTAGGATCTTTGTGTAGATAGTTCTGTTTAAAGATTACAGGAGGAGAAGCAGACTTGGATGGGAAGATTTTAAATTTGGAGCTGCAGTGTCGATGGGGCCATCTCTGGCTACTCCTCAAAGCCTGTCATGTGGCCTCCTCTTTGGCCTCTAAGGCGAGGGCTGTCCCCATCTCTTTCTGAGTCTGCTCTCTCTTCCTGGGATTTTAAACCCAAACATAGGTGTCTAACTCACTCAAAAGCAAATGACTCCAAAGAGTGGTTCTCTTCAATCCTGAACCTTCTCCTGAGCTCACAACTGGCTCAGTTGGTGCAGGAAGTCACCTGCTGACCTCACCATTTTATTTTATTTTATTTTATTTTATTTTATTTTATTTTGAGAGAGCGAGCGAGTGAGCACGGGTGGAGTAGGGGCAGAGGGAGAGGGAAAGAGAGAGAATTCCAAGCAGGCTCTGTGCTGTCAGCACAGAGCCCAATGCAGGGCTTGAGTCCACAAACCGTGAGATCATGACCTGAGCTGAGATCAAGAGTTGGGTGCTTGCCTGACCGAGCCACCCAGGTGCCCCATTGACCTCACCATATTAAACCTCTGTCTTCTTACCTCCCAGCTGTTCAATGGGATCAGATAATTCTACACAAAATGTCTCTTTCTTCATCAAATGCATTCACTGAGTGTCTTTGACCATCAGAAAAACCTGAAGTCACGCCCGGGAAGCAAATGAAGGGATTCTTTCCACCGGAGGGAGTTAGTCAGTACAGTCTGAGGGTGTAGTAAATGGAAGATGTTAGAAATACACCCTGGGTTTGGCCCTACGGCACCACCAGAGTGTCAGTGGCTCCCACTGAATGGGAGTCATTTAGATGGGAGGTGAGGAAGCGAAACATCCCCTGGGCATTTCTCTCAAAGACAAGTGAATTTGGGTCGACATGTGAGGGTCTGGCAGGTTTTTCCAGCAAAGCGAAAGTCCCTGTTGGGGAAGAGGTTTTGAAGACACAGGAGGGAGGGAAGGACTTGAGCTGGAGGTGAAGGGTTGGGTTTGGCAGTGGGACTTAGTGGAGGGGGGTACATCCTCTTGGAATGGAGTGAAGGTGAGTGCCCATGCAGTTATGTTTGAGGGTGGGCTGGAAGATGAACATTTCTACATGTAGGTGGCCTGTGACCTTTGAAGTAGAAAATGAGATTTCCGAGCATGACGGCTAAGTGCATGAAGGGCCATTGGAGGCTGTAAGCTCTGGGTGTACAGTGTGATTTTTGCTAGCAGTGAGAGGTCTCCAGGAGGCGTCTCATTAGCTGGATCTGGGGATTGGGAGGAAAGGCCGGGGCCAAAGGGATAGAAAATAGGCATGACAGCCTTGTTAGCCAGGAGGAAGGCAAACCACAGGGGCTAAAATATTGGGAGAAGGTACAGGGGCCAAGGGTTTGGTGACTTGGGTGACATCAGACAGCTTTGGCTCTGTCCACATGCTTCCCGGAACCAAGGCCACCCCAGCTTCTCTCGTCCTGCGCCTTCATGACTCCCTGGCTCTGCCCCTTCCAGTTCGCTCCCAGGACCCTGGACAGCGGCGGGTGCTTGACCGGGCCGCCAGACAGCGCCGCATCAACAGGCAGCTCGAGGCCTTGGAGAATGACAACTTCCAGGACGACCCTCATGCGGGACTCCCCCAGCTAGGCAAAAGGCTGCCTCAGTTTGATGACGATGCAGACACCGGTGAGGTGGATGGAGGGAGGACCGGACTGGGGAGGCAAGGCCAAAGGAAAGGGGAGGGGTCTGCCTGGAGAAAGATTGTAGAGGGACATCGGGCTGGGGGGGTGGGGGGGTGGGGGCAGATGACAGAGGAGCCCCTCTGGCTCTGCCAGGAACTGGTTTCTGTCACCATGAGCTGGCTGCTCACTCCTCTACGTCACCTTCCTCTAGCACATGTAGAGTAAAGAACATGGAGGAGCTGAGCTCTGAGAGCGCAGGCGGCTCTGACGTAAAGCCTTGGACTTAGGGGAGCGTGGAGAGGAATGTAGGCACAGGTCAGAGAAGCGGGGGGCAGGAGAGACGGGGACACACAGTAGAGAGAGAGGCCGACTCAGACCCAAGTGAGTGTGCACGCAGGGAGTGGACACGTGTGTGTCGAGAATAATGGTGTCTTTCTTGGCACGTGCCAAATAACCACAGTTGACCTTTGAGCAGCATGGGTTCCAACTGCGTGGGTCCCTAGTACGTGGGATTTTTACATTTGGGTGCTGGAAATATATTTGTCTCCCTTATGATTTTCTTTCTTTTTTAGTGTTTGTTTATTTTTGAGAGCGATGGAGACAGTGTGAGCGGGAGAGGGGCAGAGAGAGGGATGGAGAGACTCCCAGGCAGGTTCTGTACTGCCAGCACAGGGCCTGACGCGGGGCTGGAACCCCACGAAACTGTGAGATCATGACCTGAGCCGAAACCGGGAGTTGGGTGTTTAACTGACTGAGCCGCCCAGGCACCATCCCCCCTTATGGTTTGCTTAATATTTTGTTTTCCCTAGTGCTGTTTAAAGAATACAGTATATAATACATGTGTTAACACATGTTAACCAACTGACTGTTTATCTTACCAGAAAGGCTTCTGGCCACCAGTAGGCTATTTGACGTTTTCGGGGAGTCTAGAGTTATACACAGGTCTTGGACTGCGTGGAAGGGGCCGGGGCCCCAACCCCTGTGTTGTTCAAGGGCCAACTATAATTGCTTTTCACCTGTAGGAAAGAAAAAGAAGAAAACCCGAGGCGATCATTTTAAACTTCGCTTCCGAAAGAACTTTCAGGCCTTGTTAGAGGAGCAGGTGAGAGGTCACAGTCCCGGAGGCTGGGAGGGCCCCACAGGGGAGGTCGGGGCCTCAGAGGCCCTTGTCCCGGGTAGGTGTGTGCCACGTGGGTGGGTGGAGGAGGTGTGGAGCCTTGCCCTTGTCTCTGCAGAACCTGAGTGTGGCTGAGGGCCCCAACTATCTGACGGCCTGTGCGGGCCCCCCGTCCCGACCCCAGCGCCCCTTCTGTGCCGTCTGCGGCTTCCCGTCCCCGTACACCTGCGTCAGCTGTGGTGCCCGGTACTGCACTGTGCGCTGTCTGGGTACCCACCAGGAGACCAGGTGAGCTTGGCACCTCCCCCTGGGCTCACATCCTCCCCTTCCTATCCCCCCGACTCCCGGGACCTCTCCTCCTCCTGGGCTTCCTCGGCCTGCAGGTGCCTAAAGTGGACTGTGTGAACCTGGGTGTTCCCAGAGGGAAAGACCCCCTGTGCATCACCTCAGCCTCGGAGAGGGCTTGACCAAGGGGAGAGGTGCTCTTCTGGACCGAGAGAGCAGCCGTTCGCTCGCCCAGCAAGGCTGAGTCCTATCTACCAGGGAAGACCAGTCCGAGTCCGGGGGCTCTTTGCAGGGAAGTGGGCTGGGCCCTCAGCGTGCCGTTGTAATAAAAGGTCTCATGTGACGAGGAGCCTGCCTCTTTAGTCACGTTGTGATTTGGGGATGAGGGTTGTGGGTCTCTGTGCTCCTCACTGCGCTGTGGGTTTTCCTTCTGTCTTGTCAGTCACTCCTCCCACTGTCTGTCTCTCTGGGATCCCTGACCGTGGAAGATTTTGCCCCATTCTCCTGCCATGCTCACATCTCCGCATTCCTTGGCTGCCACTTTATGTCATGTTTTGGTGGTGGATTCAGTGCATTTGCATTTGCTTTTTGTTTCCGTAGTTCTCCTGAGTATCATTTGAGCACAGCCAGGACTGGTTGACGGGGAAGAGGAGTGAGGGGTGGGGGTGGAGCACTGGAGGAGCCGGAGGGAGGAGCCACCCCCCCCACCTTCGTCCTCTGGTACTTAACCTAGTGATGAGATCAGCCCTCGTCCTTGGTGCTGCCGCTCTAAGGAGCAGTAGTCCCGAGGAGGCCGCTGTTACCAGCGGCTGCCGTGTGTGAAATTACTAGTATCCGAGAAAACCCAGACATTTCTGGAGGCATGGGGGAGTTCACGATACAGAGGCCTCTCTTCTTGGCGGCCTTTGGTGCTCTAATTCTTGGGTGGTGGTAAAGCTTCTTACACTCAGGCCTCCTCTAAGTGGATTGTGTGCTATGAGCTTGTAAGCTTCTTGGAGTTGTTGTCTTAAGGCCCTGTGCCCTGTTGGGGCTTAGCAGAGCAGATGTGTAGGAAGTGTTTTTTGAACCAGTAACTTCCATGAGGTATGAATGAGATCCAGCAAATCCAATGCTAGGCACCTTCGTAGGCTCTCCTCCCCCCTCTTGGGACTTTCCTACAGCGGGCTCAGATGTTCCAGGTGCTTCCTGAGAAGCTGCCTGCCCTTTCTCTGGAGGTTGGATCGTGGTGTCAGTGACCGCTCCAAGCTGAATGGTGGTGGGGACACGGGGTGAGGACAGCCCCAAGTACAGTAGTCTCAAAGATAGCTGTACGTTGTTTTGACTCCTTTGACCAAAAGGTAGGGTCTTTGTCCCCTTCCCCTGGGATCTGGGCAGACTTCTGACTACTTCAACCAGTACAGGATGGCAGAGGTGAGACCATGTGACATTCAAAGATAGCTGATAAGAGGTAAAAGGACACTTGATTTTTGGATCCCTCAGCCACCATGGAAGAAATCCACCCATCCTCCGGGTGCCTGGATGGCTCCGTAGGTTAGGTGTCCAAGTCTTGATCTCAGAGTTGTGAGTTTGAGCCCCATGTTGGGCTCCACGCTGGAATGTGGAGCCTACTAAAGAGAAAGGAAGGAAAGAGAGAAAGGGAGAGGCAGAGAAAGAGAAAAATCCAAGGAATCCAACCATCCTGAAGCCCCCTTGCTGTAAGGAAGCCTTGGCTACACAGAGAGGCCACACGCAGGTGGCTGAGTCCAGCCTTCAAGCCATTCCAGCCCAGGCTTCATCCCGATAGTGGAGATGCCCAGGCATGAGACCACCCGAGACTGTTTGAGCCTCCATGACTGCATCCCACCATCATGGGGCAGACACAAGCCATCCCTGCCATGCTCCAAATTCCTGACCCGCAGAGTCAGTGTGTGTAACCAAATGGTTTATGCTGCTGAGCCTTGGGATAGTTAGGAAGCAGTAGTAATGGGGACACCAAGAATCCAGTTTGCTGGCTTCTAACTTCTGGCCTAAATTTAGTGTCTCCCTCCCATGAGGGGAGACTTTCCTAGGCCCTAACCTTTCTATTTTCCTCTCCATCGAGAAGTACATGTAAGGGGGCACCTTACTAGCTCAGTCAGTAGAGGACGTGACTCTTGATCTCTGGGTTGTGAGTTCAAGCTCCCCATTGGGCATGGAGCTTACTTAAGAAGTACATGCAAGAAAGAAAATAGAGTAGCACCTGGGTGGCCCAGTCAGTCAAGTGGCCAACTCTTGATTTTGGCTCAGGTCATTATCTCGCAGTCCGGGAGTTTGAGCTTCACATTGGGGCTGACAGTACAGAGCCTGCTTGGGATTCTCTCTCCCTCTCCTTGTGCCCCTCCCCAGTTGCATGTGCTCTCTCTGTCAAATAAATAAACTTTAAAAAAAGAAAAAAGAGGAAGGAAGGAAATAGAAGAAAATACTGTTTTTTGGCTGAGAAACCAGCGCTTCACCGTGGCCTCCTGCATTGGAACTTCTGTTAGATTCGCACTGAGCTGGCACCATCTCTTTGGTTTCTTTCCTAAATTCACTGGCTTCATTTCATATTTTGCTGATAGAAAAAGAATCACCTAGATTCTGCCTGGTGTAAGATTTGTCTACTCAGGGACACACTCAGCCTTCCCCAACTGACCATGATAGCACAGAGCCGGACCCAATGGCTTCCCGCTGCTCTGAGCTAAGTGACTCCTGGAGTCCTCCATTGACATTCTCTAGGAAGGGATCGCTGGACACCCCCAGTTGAAAGCACACTTCCCTAAGGAAAGCCTTGAACAATTTTTGCCGGCTCCCTGTGCTGGGGAGATTGGTCTTCACCCAGGTCTTTGGGAAATCTACACTGTGCCGAAAGCTTGTAGAGGCTGACCCGGTGACGTGTGATGGAGCACAGTTTCCTCCTGGGCACACGGGCGGAAGAGGCTGACGCTAGGGACTGGAAGGCCCTGAAGCCTTCAATGACGGGCTGATTCAGTTGACGGGAATGAGTTTGGAAAGCCAAAAATTCCGGGAAGCAGGCCACTTGTGTCTTCAGTCTTGGACAGATCCTGAGTGTACTGGTTACTAACTGCGTAGCATGGACAGGTCACTTTTCCTCTCCGACCCTCTTCCAGCCACTGCCCAGGCCATGGGAGGATTAAACAGGACAGTGTGCCAGCCAAATGCCAGGACGAGGCACGAGGAGGGCGGCGGAGGCTTGTGTCTCTCCTTCCATCGGATGCCAGGCCCCTCTCTTGTGGCCTCGTTTCCCTATCTCCCACTGGGCTGTTCCAAGGCAGCCTGCAGCCCAGTGCCATGTCCAAGCTGGACACCATCAGGTCAGACACACACCACCAATATGCAAGCCTCTGTGAAGAGACATTCAGAGACTTTTCTAGAAGTTATTGGACCTTGCCCCAGAAAAATCTGCCTGTACCAGACCTGGTTGATTTGACACAATTTCAACGGGCTCATCAGTTTGTGATGTCCACTCGTAGGCACAGTTAAAGCGAGTGTTCAAGACCAGTTGTCTCCTTGTACTGCTGTGAGAAAGACTGAGAATAAAGAGGGTGACTTGTCTTCCCGGGCCGGTCAGGGGATGTCTCTGCCATTTTCAGTTTCCTCAAGGTGGGTCTTACCACGGCTGCTCCTTGATGACTCTTGGCAGTAACCATGGGTGCCCCACTCTTGAAATCACTTGCAACCCGCCCTCTCTTTTCCGGATGTGGCAGTCCAAAGGTGATAGAGGGACAGGTGACAGCCTGGGGTCCAAGAACTGAGACGACCCTGGGGGCCACTCCCCCCAAACCTCGCTTGGCCAGCCACTTCATGACACTGAACATGACACCCTCAAACCCTGAACAGTTCACAGTACAAATTTATTTCTGCAGGGATTATACAGAATACAAACAGTCAGGGATACCTCTGCTCCCTTAAACAACCAGAGCCCAGCCCCAGAAGGTCCTGCCTCAGGAGTCCAAGGTTTGTTCTCAGGAAGCGGTTCTTGGTCAGACTTGGTCAGACGAAGGTCCCAGGGGCTGGAGGCGTGGTCAGAGCCGGGCGTGGCTTCAGGACACGGGGCGGAGTCGGGGCGTGGCCTGCAGCCCGGGGTTCGGGGGAGCCTCTCGCCCTGAGGGCAGTTGCGGGGGTACGGGGTCCACAGGCTTCCTACACGTAAGCGTTCTTCCCATATTTGCCAAAGCTGCTGTCGCCTTCTTCCTCTGAGACCGCGGGGTGCAGGCGGGCGGCGAGGCTGGGGGACCGCACCGCGGAGGCCTCGTAGGGGAGCCTGGGTCGGAGGGGCCTGGGTCAGCGGAGGGGCTACCGCGCTCCCGCCCCTCCCCCTCATCCCCTGCGCCCTGCCCTTACCTGGGGGCCGGGTCCGCGTCGGGAGTGCGGCAGCAGGTGGAGGCCAGGCAGACACCGCCCAGGATGGCGAGCAGGGAGGCGCTCCAGCCCAGGTAGAGAGCGGGGCCCAGCTCGTACCTGCGGACCGGGAAAGTGAGGGCCGAGTCCCACTCACTGACCCCCAGGGCGGGGCTCCCACACTTACTTGGTCCCTGGATACAAGGGGTCAAAGAATTCCTGGGTGATGTTGAAGGCGTACCAGGAGATGGCCACCATCCCGCAGAAACCTGGGGAGGGAGTGGAGGGCGGCGCTCGCGCCCCAGGCCCAGAGGAGGAAGGGACCTGGGTGCGCCACACGGGGGTGGGGGGTGAGGGGGGGCAACCCCGAGATCTGGACGCGGGGAGTGGGGCATCCTCAAGTCCAAGAGCAAGTTGCACTCCCTCCCTTTCTTTTGCCCTCTCTAGCTCATGACCTTTGTCCTAGGGTCCCAACCGCAGCCCCTCTTTCTTGCCTAGTCTCCCACACTCTGCCTTTCCTGCCTAGCATCTTGATCACATCGTTGTCTCACTTGGAATCTGCCCATCCAAATCTTGTCCATCCAAATCCTACCCATCCTGGAGAGTCCTGCTGCCTTGGCAATCCTCCCGCAAAGCCCACCCCAGCGCCCCTTTCCTTTGGCCTCCCCAACCCCCCAGAGCCTGCGACCTGCCTTTGTCACTCAGCGCAGTGAAGGCCTGAGGCCAATGAGACCCCTGGACTACAGGACCAGCCTTGCCCGCTGTCTGGGGGCTCCTCCAGTAAGTCACCTGAGCTTTCTGAGCCCGTTCCCACATCTGAAGAACAGGGCAAGACCCCCCCCACCCCCCCACCTCCCAGGCTTGCAGTGAGGTGGTGCAGGCAGATGTTCTATAGGCTGGAAAGGCGTCACGGTGCGCAGTGTGCTGGCCGGGCACCCCAGCCAGGCTGCAGTCTCTGGGGGACAGACACTCACTCACCTTTGGGGTCCCTCTCACACCTCGCTCATGCCTGCTTCCCAGTGAGGGCTCAAGAAACATTGCTGATGATTGATGTGGGGAGTGAAGCTGGGGTGAGCAGGAAGGGCAATGGGGTAGGAGTGGGAGCTGGAGGTGACAGGGAACCCAGCTCCATTGGCGCCACTCTCAACCCCCCACGACAACGCAGGGCTCTCCTTCCCCCGATTACCAGCCAGTATGTGTAGGGCCCCTGCGGTGGCTGCCAGCTTGGCCTTCCTGGAGAGCTCCAGGCTCCCGATGTTGATGCAGCGCAGCCCCACCATGCCTAGGAAGAGGCCCAGGAAGCCCAGGAAGATGGCGGTGATCATGAGCGCCCGGCAGGCCTGGAGGTACCCTGGGGAGGTGGGGCGCAGCCATGGGTCCCTAAGCTGGCCTCTTCACCCCCTCCCCATAACTGAGCGAGCCCCTTACGACCAGCCCCTGCTCAGGTCTCAGTCCATAAGGGCCCTCAAGTCCTGTCCTTCCCTTTTGGGCCCTATTCAGCTGAAGCGGTGACACCCCCTCCTTCCTAGGAGCTCACCTCAAGGCCCCGCCCCTCCGCCCCTGGCTTCTGCGCACTTTCTTACAGGCTGTCTTCCTTGGCACTACTGACACTTTGGCCAGACAATGCTGTGGTCTGGGGGCCCATCCTGTGCCGTGTGGGATGTTTGGCAGCACCCTTGGCCTCTACCCACTAGATGTCCCCCAAGAGAGACAATCAAAATGTCCAGACATTGTCAAATGACCCCTGGGGGACAAAATCACCTCTGGTTGAGAACCACTGCTCTATCTGAAGGACAGAAATTGCAGCTGAGTACTCAGCCCCTGCCCCACACTGCTTCTCTCTAGGTCCCACAGGGCACAACTCTCAGACGTCAGGAACTGAGCTTTCTCCTGCAGCAGCCTGTAGGGGGCAGCAGTTGCCTGTGGGTTACTGGGTGAGGGCAGGTTCTGACCTGGAAAATGGGATATCTGGGCGCAGGACCAATCCAAGCCCATTTAGCTCATATACGTTTGGCGCCTCAGGTTCCCCTTTCTCAAAGAAGAAGGAAATGGTCAGCTTCCTTCCTGTCCCCCCCTTCTCTCTGATACTTGCCAACCACCCCAAGGACCTTGCTCCCCTTTCCTGGGTGGGGCAGTGCCACTGGTGCTGAAGATGCTGGGTCCCTGCCAGGAGGATGTGAAGTGGCACGGAGTTGGTGGGTAGAGAGGAGGGACAAAGTTCTCTGGGAGCACTTTCTCATTCCCAGCCACTCCCTCTGGGGTTCCCGCCCTTCCTCCTACCCCGTGTTCTCTCTGTACCCGTCTCTATCTGGGGCTGACTAGCCCTGGACCCCCAGATGGCTGTGGTAGACAAAGGAGAGATTATTGATCAGCTGCGAAGGAGTGTGGGCTGGGCAGCTGTGGGGGATTAAATGACAGTCAGGACCCTTCTCGGGGACCAGAGTGGCCTTGGAAGTAGCCGCCAGCCTGGGTTCCAGCGCGCCTACCACCTGTGGGACTGTGGGCAGGTTAACGCTTGGGCTTGTAGTTTTCCAGCTTCGGTGGAACAAGGAAATGAGGTTACTAGCGTTGTAGACGGCACTGCGCTGGAATGCGGGAGGGACCTAGCACTATGTCGGTGCCCAGATGACGCCCGGTGCTGGGCCAGGCTCTTGCCCCTCCATCAGCAGTTCCAAGTGGGGCCCTTACAGGCCCACTGCAAAGGCCCTTCCTCACACGCGCTGTGGTTGAGGAGATGGGTGAGGCGGGAGGGCCAGTGCTGCTAAGCTGGCTGGCTCCAACGTCCCTTCTGGTTACCCAGCATTCTGGGCTTCTGGTGCAGATGGTCCCCAGCTTTTATGGGAGCTTTGGGAAGCAGCGCCCCGCACATGGCAAATCCTGGAGGGAGGGGTGAAGGCACGAAGCCCCTACTGCTGCATCAGGAGATTCTGGAACAGTAGGGGTACGAGAGACCCACCCAAACCCCCTAGCCACGCAGAGCATCTGTGTCATTCCTGGGGCCCTGTGCCACACCCAGTGTTGGCTTTAGTTCCATCCACTGCCCAGCACCTATGGTAGGGGACCCGAAAGAGCATGATGGCGCCAAGGAGGGTGTGGGAGCAGCACCAAAAAAGGGCCCTGGTCCTCTTCTCCTGGTCTCTGGCATGGGTCCTATGGAAGAGAGCCCCCCGAGGGATGCTGGGTGCCGCTCGTTAGGTGAGGGGGAGCCAGGGACACGGTACTGCACCAAGGAGAGCCCTCTGGACCAAAAGACCTGTAGGTTCCAGCCTGCCCAGAACTTCAAAGACGCCACTGCCCGAGAGCGCTGAACACACACACACACACACACACACACACACGCACACGCATGCATGCACACCCGCCCCCCCACCGCAGCTACTTCCACTAGACACTCGGAGCTGTGGAGAGACTCACTTTAAAAGGGCCCTTTAGAATTCGCTATGGCAGTAGCACCAATGCCCGTTAAGTGCCTCAACCCCAAGAACCCAAGATGGGGCCTCCTCTTCGCCCCCACGGACCCCAGCACTCTCACGGCAAAGCTAAGGTGAACTCGGTGTGCACGCAGGCTAACGTATCAGGCTCACATACCAGGCTTTAGCTGCACACTCACAGCCATCCCATGGGCCTGTGCTAATCCCCCCGAGTTTACAGACTGCATAAACGAAGCTCTTTTCATCACCTGCCTGAGGCACGGAGCTGGTCAACTGGGCCGGGAAGTCTGGCCCCAGTACCTGCACTTGTAACCACTAGGAGTGTCACCTTAAGGCAGGGGGACACGTGGGATGAGGTCTCCACGGCGCTCCAGATTGGGGCTGCCCCCCGCACTCCCAGCTCCCCGAGCTTGACCAGACCTCCCTTAACAGCACAGTGCCCAAGGCCCGACCATGGGCAGCGGTCACCCTCCCAGGGTCTCTCCCGCCTCCCGCCTCCCACCTCCCTCTGTGCCCCGGAGCTCTCCCCACCCCATACCGGAGAGGGCCAGCAAGGACGGGAACTCCCGGCAGCTGTAGACTCCCAGGGAGTCGGTGGCACAGCTAAACCAGAGGTTCTCGAAGATGGTGTTGGTGGTGATGACGCTCCCATGCACGGTGGACACTCGCCAGTAGCTGTGTGGCAGGGTCACCCCCAGCATCAGCAGCCCCAGGGCCGCCATGAAGAAGCCGAAGATCTCCACGGCCACCGACATGGTGCGATGCAGGGCCCCGAGGGGCACCTGGGGCCCCAGAGAAGGGGAGGGGCTGAGCCCCAGAGGAACTTGAGGGGCTTTGGCTAAGGAGGGGTATTAACGCAGGCTGGGGAGAAACAGGGAAAGCGTGGGGGGGTGGTGGGCAGCAGTAACCTGGGGCTCAGGTCTGCCCCCTGGTTTCTGTCCCCTGCCCTCTCTCTAGGTTCCTGCTTCCCCGAAGGTCTGGGTAGAGGAGTGAGCCCAGAGCGCTGGGCAGCTGTTGACGAGGAGATGGAGGGAATCAACGGAACAGGCCAAAAGTCCACCCCCTCCCCCCAGCCTCTGGGCTGCTCTGGGCTCCCCGCCCCATAAGGGGGGCGGAGAGGACTAATGGGAGTGACCAACAACGGATGTACAGATGCGGCTGAGGGGGGCCTCCATGGGAGGCAGTGGGAGCCGAGGGGAAGCAGGGAAGCAGCTCTGACTCAGCTCTCATCCCAGGGCCAGACAATGGAGAAGGACAAGGAAAGAGAAGGTGACTGAGAGGCAGAGAGTGGCCACAGACAGCCCTTCCATGGGGCAGGATCCGGGGAGTGGAGCCACCCTCCTGGATGTTGGTGAGAACAATATAAGAAACTCCAAAGACCTAGAGGGTTTGGGCCATCGAGTCGCCAAGATGAAGGCTGAGTAAGGGAGCGGGGTGTCTGGGTGGAGCCCATGGCTCTGGAGTCCACCCAGCCTGGATTCAAACCAGACCCACCATTTGCCAGAGCCACACGGGCAGGGATCTGAGCCCCCTGGGCCTGTTCCTGTCCCTGTGAACGAGAACTAGCTTCCTTACCGCTGTGACCCCAGATCAAAAGCTCCCTGTGAGTGTGAACTGCTCCATGCTTGGCGACCACCCTGGCTCTGGGTGCCAGGGCCTGGGGTGAGGCCACCAGTGTGTCACTGCTCTCCAGACTTCCAACTTCTTGAACTTGAATTTCCCCCCTTGTTGGGTTGATCTTTGACTCTCGGCAACAAGCTTGATCTTGCTGCCAAAGGCCACCAAAGGGGAATAAATCACAGGCCCAGAACGTGATCCCGTGGCTAATCTAAGCAGTCAGTTATCAGAACTGTCACCAGCTCTATTAATTATGCCGGCTTGGAAACCGCCAGGCCCTCACCCCAGGCGGAGGCGGAGCACCTGTCCCACCTGTCCCAGTGCAGACAGCATCCTTTCCTGTCTCAAGGCCATGGCCAGGGCAGCTCCGGCTCTCCTCAGGCTAGTGCAGCAGGAGGGGAGGAGGAACCGATGCGACCCCCAGGGAGTCACAGGAGACACAGAAGAGCTGAAGGGTCTCCCCCCATCACCCACCTCCCCAGGCTCCTCTGCACTCCCCCCAGGCGCCTCCTCCCCAATCCCCCCCACCCCGAGCCAGGCTGGCTTGGCTGTGGAACGAGAGGTATGCAGTGAAGCAAGACAGGCCCACACTGAGCCTGGCACCGGGTGGGTGTGGGGCAGAGCAGGCTGGGTGGGGACTGGGTCCTGACCTTCCATCTCGGAGCCTAACAGCTGGGATGTCCTGGGTTTGCAAGCTTTCTCAAGAACCCTGATGAGTCCACGACAAATGCCCAGCCCTGCCCCAGGGCAGCGGCCCCTCCCCTGGAGAGGAGGGGGAAGGGGGGCACAGGAAGACAAAGGGAGGGAAGGGCGGAGGTTTGGGAGGAAACTAAGTGGGGGGGGCCCCTGGTGTGGAAAACTCCGTGTGCTAAGAGGCAGCTGTGTAGGTCAGAGGAGACAGGAGACATAAATCCTGGCCTGTCCCCTCAGCTCTTCCCTTCTGCCTGCCGTCACTGCTTTCTCCCAGGATTCTAGCACCATGCAAAGGCCACGTCCCGTCCCATGTCCCTGTGTCCTGGTGTTCCCGTGCTGCCTACCACTGCTTTGGGGGAGGGGGAGGAAGGAAGGGGGTGGGGTCTGGGCAGCTTGGCAGACAAAGGCAAACCCCACACCAGCCTAGGGGGGTTGGAGCAGGAAAGGCCCATGGGTGACCCCCACCTTTGGATCCAGTGGAGCCCGCCCCTTCCTCAACACGGACACGGCAGTTCCCAAGCCAAAGCCCAGTTTTATTTACACTCATTCTGGAGCACGTGGTTTGGGGCTATCAGACATGTCTCTGGGACAGAGGAGGCTGAAGGCAGAAGACAGTGATGGGGTGCAGGAGAAGGGACTGGAGGGATGGACGGGCTCCCCACTCTTCGAGTGTCCTCCACAGGCTTCCACGCATCCCTGGGCAGAGGTGGAGGCTCGGTCTCCTTTAGGATTTGGACTTGGATACAGCAAGTCCGATGAGTCCAGCCAGTCCTGCCACGCCCAGGGCCATCCCTCCAACAATGGCCATGCCCACTAGGCCATCTGCGGAAGGGAAAAGGGAGACTCTCAGGAGCCCAGCCCCCACAGCGACCCTGGGGTCATGAGGGGAGGGCCTCCAAGGTGTGCAAAAGGAAGGCTTCTGAGGGACTGAGTAGGATGCGCTTGGGGGAGATGGGAGGGGGGTCCTTTGAAGAGAGTCCAGAGTGGGGGCGCCTGGGTGGCTCAGTCGGTTTAACCAACATCAGCTCAGGTGGTGGTCTCGCAGTTTGTGAGTTCGAGCCCCGCATCGGGCTCTGTGCTGACAGCTCAGAGCCTGGAGCCTGTCTTGGGATTCTGGGTTTCTCTCTCTCTGCCCTTCCCCTGTTCACACGCTCTCAAAAATAAAGAAACATTAAAAAAACAAAAGTGTCTCCTGAAGGGCAAATATAAGTTATAAATAAATAAATAAATTAATTAAAGGAGACCAGAGAGCCCAGGCCTGGGGGAAGGAAGAGGACTTGGCGAAGAGCAGAGAGGCACGGGGGACGGCAGGAGAGCAGGGGGGGAGGGAGCCAGAGGGAGGAGGGCAGAGGGGAAGGCTTCACCTTTCTTCATGGCCTTGTCGATAAGCTGTTCCAGTTCCTTGGCCTGGTTGTTCTGGGGCTCTGTCTGCAGCAGCCCCCGCACGTACTTCAGCGCCTTCTCATACTCCTGTGCTCGGGGGAAGCAGACACCCCCCAGGGCTCCCGCAGGTCAGAGGGGCCTTCGCTTGCCCCGGGGGCTCCTCCCTCTCCCTCCACCTCCTCCCCTTCTCCAGCCCCACCCAATGGAGTAGAGTCCACAAACAACCCCAACTGTGTGGGGGTGATAAACTGGGGGAGATAACAACCGTGGCTTGGAGCTGCACCCCAATCCTGAGGTCACCTCACTCCCCACACCCTCGGCACTTGGATCTTCTGTCTCTCCCTTTCCCTTGGCGTCCTGACCTGCCGCCGTGCACCTCTGTACCTGGAACCACCCCCTGCCCACTGCCCTCTTGGGCCTTCCTGATGGCCAGGGCTCTACCCCGAAGGGGAATGGCCCACCTAGGGAGGGAGGGGTGGGAGGAGGGGAACTGCCTGCTTACCTTGAGCCGGTAGTTCCCCACGGCCAGGTAGAACACATAATCCCGCTGCTCCTCTTTGCTCCCTTTGGGCAGCAGCTCTGGGGAGGATGGAGGGAAGAGGGTGAAAATCACTTCTGTCCTTTCCTAACACTGTGTCCCAGAATTCCCCTTCACTCTCCGAATCTCTATGACTCTGGGTCAAAGTCACAGTCCTGAGCTTCCGGTTCAGCCCTGGCCATTCTTGGTTTCCCAGTCAGGGTTCTGGGGGGCACAAACCCAGAATGCCAAATGCCCCAGTGATCAACACCCTGGTTTCAATACTACATCTGGTTCATCCAAGTGAACTGAAAGGAAATCGAGGCCCTGGAGAAGCGTGAGGTGCCCGCTGTGTGTTCTCACTGCAGTTGTTTGCTGCCCAGATGGGTGTTAGAATAACTCTGCACTCCCTCCCCCTTTAAAATAGCATTCTCTGAATGACCCTACCTGGCTCTATCTTAAATCAGTGACTTCCCAGAGGCTTCTGTATAATTTGTAGCTAAGTAGCTTTGCACCTGTTTATAAATCCTCCCCAGGGTGCCTGCTGTTTCCTCAGCTAGAACTGGCGATGGTCAGAGACCACATTTTCTACGGGGATGCCCTGCTGTAGAGCAAACCTGAAAAATCCGAATTAGCACCAGAGGAAAATGCAGGGTGAGGTTATTTGCATTCAAAAAGATTCTTATTTTTACAGATTTACAATAGCCATCCTTTGCTAGCATGCTGTTTGCTCACACATGAATACTTGACCAAGAGAAAGGGGGTCCAGGATACAGAGAAATCTAAAGGTCAAGTATGGCCGCTGACAAACAGTGACCTATGGAAAACCACGGGAGACAGGATCCCAGTCAAAACCCCATCTGCTCGCAGGCACTGGGGACGGTCTTCTGCACGTCTGCCATGCCACCCTCACGAAAGGTTTTCAGCTGCTGCTGAATAAGCAGCATGGTGGGGGCAAAGAGCAAGGGCCTGGGACACACAGGACAGGAGCTTCTAGTCCCAATTCAGCCATGAATTCATCAGCTGTGTGACCTGAGACAAGTGACTCTCCTGGCCAGACTGCCAGATTACCACGTCCTGGGGGAGTGACATGCCACGATTCTGTCTGGTGCAACCCTCTGTTGCAGTGTGTTACTGGAAAATAACTGTGAGGTGACAGCCACAGGGTCCCATGTTGACAAAGGATCCCAGCACTTGAGATGGAGGAAGAAAAGGAGGCCTTGGGGGTCGGGAAGGCAGGAGCCCAAAGGCCGCTGGGAAGGGGAGGGTCCGGCAACCTAGCACCTCACCCTCCAGCAGCGCGATGCCTTTGCGGATGTCATCATTGTACTTGCTTCGCACCAGGCACCAGGCGTACTCAAACTGCGTGCTCTTGGACACGGAGCCTCCTGCCTTCTCAGATTGAAATTTCTTTTCAAACTTCTGCCACAGGAGAGGAGAGGAGTCATTTAGAAAAGGGGCGAATCGTTTTCTACCAGGACCCGTGCGTCCATTTCACAGCTACAATCCATCTTCCCCAGTCTCTGCCACATTTCCCTAGCGGGTTTTGGCGTCTGGCACCCCAGGTTCTGCCATCTCCATCCCCGGGATCCAGGTATCCTGCTTCTTAGCAGCGGGGTGTCTTCTCGGACACTGCCCTAATCCGCTTCTCTCCCCCTAGTGGTGCCGAGAGGAGATGCCACCTGGTGACGGCTCCAGGCACCGCCCGCGAAGCAGCTGACCCCGAGAGGCTGGCTGAACAGTAAACATGCTGTCAGAACTGCTCAACAACAGCCCACGCAGTCCCTTGTTGGTGGCCGCTTCCCCCAACCAGCCCCACCCGCTGGTTCTGGGCCTTTCCCTACCCGCTAAATGGGAATAAAAGTAGTGCCCACCTTCTAGAGTTACAAAGATTGAGATATCGCCAGAAAGCACTCACCACAGTGCCGGTTTCGGCGAGTAATATATGAAGCTTCACGGTAGTCGCTATAGTCCCCTGTCACTGAAGGAACACTCAAACACAGGTGTCCACACCCTGACCTCCTAACTCCTGCACGCACCCAGAACTTGTCAGTCTTTCCACGCCAGACGCCAGGCCCCGGTTCTGGGGCGTGGTGACGCCGGAAACTACAAGTCCCATTGGCCTCCGGGGCAAAGTAGAGCCTCCGGGCAGGGGCCGGACGCTGCAGAGGATGCCGGGAGCCGTAGTTCGGCCTCCATAGGCAAAACTGATGCTGGGTAGAGGGTCCGGCACCAGTCGCACTCTCCTCCGGACCCGCCCGTCCGAATATTCCCTCTCCCTCCCTCGGGGCCAGGCCTCACCAGCAGGTCATCCACAGACACCAGCTCGTTCAGTACGGCCTCCATGCCCGCCGCCCCAGCAATCCTCACACCTAGGTCGCTACTGTGCCACCGCCTCCATGGCCCACTGGTAGGGCCGGAGAACCACTTCCGTCGTCCGGCGGAAGCGGGCCCCCTCCCTATCGCAGAGCCAATCACCTCACGCAGCTGACGCTGAGCCCGCCCCCCTCCCGTCACAGGGCGGCGCCCCGCCCCTTCCACTCCGCGCCCTCCGCGTAAACTTCGGGGCACTAAGGAGCAAGCTCCGCCCGACTCCCTTGCATCTCCACCTGCGGACCGCTCGAGCTACTACTTCGAGTCCCACGTTCGTCCTCCCGAGTCCCCTGTATGTGCCTTCCTCCACCGAGGCTGCCTTAATAACGTTTGGAACTGTCTTGATAGCTAGCCCTTGGGCTGAGAAACAGCAGAAAGAGGCATGATCTAAACCTTCCTCCCCTCCGGCTCCACCCCCTCTCTAACGAACCTGAAGGCTACGTGACATTTCGGTGCCTGTAACAAAATCGTAACTGGTACCAAGGTTTTTAGGGCCTCTGCTGACTCTTACAAGAAGACTGACAACTGGACCTGTTAACACACACCCAGGGACTGCAGTACGTACGCATAGGGGATACTACAGAAGTCTTTAAATGGGAATTTAAAGTTGTTACCCCACTACTCGCAGAGAGGGTCCAATCTTTCAATACTTAGATAAAGCATCCTCGGGATGTGCCTGAAGGGAAACATCGGCCGTGGGTCCTGGACAGCGAGAGGGGCAATCAAAATGTGGGAAAGGTAAATGTTCACTCCTCTGGTTCCTGTGCTGTTAAGTGATGGGACTGGGTCGGTAGTGACTTTAAAATTCTTTTCACCTTGACCCACAGTGCTCCAGTGCACATGGGTCTTACAGTGTAAGTTCCATGAGGGCAGAGACTGGTTCTTGTTCGTTTTTGCATCTCGAGCACCTGGCACGAGATCAGCGTCCAATAAATGTTTGTTAAATAGACATGAAATAAAGCAAACAAAACTAAAGAGGGCCGTGCAGATGCAGGGGATTATCATCCAAACATCTTTCATATCTGCAAAGCCCTTTTAATTAATATTTTTTAATTCTCACAGTAGTGAGTTAGGTAGGCAAGAATTATTCTTCTCTATTTAGCTGACAGTTGAAATGACTGATATGAGAAGTCTACTAAAAGAAAAAGGAGAGGGTAGGACAAGTTCATAAGTACACTCCAACTATTCATCTTTAAAATCCTCAGGCCTAAGTTTGTAATTTTTTTGCTGGCTTACAATAAAGGACTTCCTTTAAGCAGCAGGGTAAACTAGAAAGAAACAATTCACTTTAATTTAAAATCTAAAAGGTGGGGCGCCGGGGTGGCTCACTTGGTTAAGTGTCTGACGTAGGCTCAGGTCATGATCTTGCAGTACGTCGGTTTGAGCCCCGCATCAGGCTCTGTGCTGACCGCTTGCTTAGAGCCTAGAGCCTGCTTGGGATTCTGTTGTCTCCTTCTCTCTCTGCCCCTCCCTTGCTCATGCTCCGTCTCAAAAATAAATAAATGTAGGGGCGCCTGGGTGGCTCTGTCAGTTAGGCGTCAGACTTCTCCTCAGGTCATGATCTCATTGTCCGTGGGTTCGAGCCCCGCGTCCGGGCTCTGTGCTGACAGCTCAGAGCCTGGAACTTGCTTCGGATTCTCTATCTCTGTCTTTCTCTGCCCCTCCTCTGCTCATGCCTCCATCTCTCAGTCAAAAAATAAACACTAAATAAATAAGTAAATGTAAAAAAATTAAAATTAAAATAAAATCTAAAAGGCAAGCCAATCCTGAGAAACCATGCGTTGGTACAGTAGGAAAATTAAAAATGAAACCCCACAAAACAGTGCTGCTGACATTGTAATACTGGCTTCCCTGTCACTATTCACACTATTTCACACTACTTGTCAGTTTGTAATTATA
The DNA here is from genome assembly GCF_006229205.1 of Suricata suricatta. Taxonomy (NCBI): domain Eukaryota; kingdom Metazoa; phylum Chordata; class Mammalia; order Carnivora; family Herpestidae; genus Suricata; species Suricata suricatta. The sequence continues at coordinate 30,619,208 of NC_043707.1, read as the reverse complement.
CACTTGTGTGATAACCTGATGAATGCCACCCTCCCGTTGTAATTGTTGCATAAATAAATACTGCAATCGCCATCATTAACTTTTTGTAAAACAACAAGGGAATATGTAGTAAAAGCTACAAGATGTAATATTATTTGGTAACCTGTGGACATATTCAATGAAAGTAAAAAAAGAAAAAACAAAAGAAAAGGAAGCCATGATGATATTCATTCCTGCATTATCTGTGGACATAAACAAACAACAAAAGCTCCAGGGGCTTGTTTTATTAAATGATGATACATGGGTATAGTGAAATAACACACAGTCTTAAAGTCACAGTCATCTGGATTCTTTAAATATGGATGGTAATATTCAAAACGAAACGAAAAAGTATGCACTTCTCAAATTGAGTCCTGTAACTTGGCAGATGGGAAACTGGCATATTTTTTTTCGTTGTTGTTAGTGGGACTAAAACCTAGAACTGGTACCTGTTAGCACACTCTGGGCCCTGGCCACCTCTCCTAAATACACCATTAGTTGCGAGCCTGCTCTGGTCTTTTGCCCTAAAGCTCCTTGTTAGTGGACAGCCCAGGAGAAGAGCTCAGCAAACACCCAGTATTTGTGTTCCTCGCGTCTTCAGTGATGGTTCACCTCTTTCATCTGCTATCCAATCAGGAAGTCCTATCCACTGCAAGTTGATCCATCCCTCCAACAAACAGTAGCTTAGGGCCTACTGTGTGCCAGGCACTCTTCTGAGTCCTGGGCAAGAGAAATGAACTAAACAGACACAGTCCTTTCATACAAATTATATCTCAATGGAAGAGACAAGACTGCTAACGAATAAATGAGTATCAGCCCACCGCCGCCTCCATTCTATCACCATAATTCACATATACTTCAGGTTTTTTTTCCTCCTTCAACCCAGCCTGGCTGCCAGTTGTATTTTAAAGCGTAAATCAGAGCTGACTAAAATACCGTCTGGGCTACGCAGAACATTGTGCAAATGTCTTATCGCGCACACGAAGCCCTCCAGAGTCGCCCCTGCTTACCTTTCCAGCTTTATCTCCAGGGACCCACACGTCCTGCACGCCGAGGCGTTTTCCTGGCAGCCCCTTTCCTCCACCCGGAATGCTCTCCGTTCACCAAACCCCGGAGTGCCAACAGGGCAGGCGACTGCCAGCCCCAGGGATGTCACGCCTGCGGGACAGCTCTCTTCGATTCGGCCCCTGTGCCTCCAGCTCCTCGGAGGTACAGCGTTTATCACCCAGCCTTTCCGTCCGTGATGTGGACAAGGCCTGGGTCTCGTTCATCTCTCTGCCAGGCATCAAAGCATCGTTCGTGGGGTGAATGAAACAGTAACGACTAACGCTCTTAGGAGGACGCTACGACATCTGCACTTCCGGGTGGCGGTTAAATTGGCTCCCGAGGAAGGGAGGCCTCGGGAGGAGCGGATGCCTTCTCCCGGGCTGCTCTAGGAAGAGGGCTCGGTGGTCCGGAGGACCCGCCGAGCAGCAGGGCGAGAGCACCACTGGGGCGTCTGCGCAGTAGCCACCTCCCGGGGAGGCGGGGCCGAGCCGAGCCCGGGGAAGGGCCCAGGGCGGGGCGGGACTCCGATGGCCAATTAACGGGCTCGGCTCCCAGAGAGAGGCGGAGCGCGGCGCGATTTGGAGGCGGGGCGGTGGATGCCAACGCCTGGGAGTATGGAAGCGGATCCACCGCCTCTGTGACCCCGGGGTGACCCAAGTACTCCCTGCTAACCGTTGCCCCAGAGACTTTCTCTGTAAATTTAAAACTCACTCCTTTAGAGTCTGTCTCAGTTCAAAAGTGTGTGATGGGTACACAGAACCTGCACACACAAACGATGTGCACACGAATCTTCTGGAATCTTGTTAAAAATGTAGAGTCTGATACAGTAGGGTTGAGGTGAAGCCTAGAATGTTGCATTTCTAAGAAGCTCCCAGAGAATGCTGATGCGGTAGATTTTCTAAGACACTTTCGGGAGCAAAGGTGTAAAACTATTTCTCAAAGTGCAGTCCCTGGACCAACAGCATCACGTGGGAATTCTTTAGAAACGCAGATTATCTGGGCACTTCTGAGGCTCAGTGGGTTAAACTTCCTACGTCAGCAGTGAGGTCAGGATCTCACAGTTAGTGCCGGTATCGGGCTCTCCGCTCTTAGCGCAGAGCCACTTTAGATGCTGTCTCCCCCTCTCGCTGCCCCCTCCGCTTGCTTGCTTTCTCTCTCAAAAATAAATGAAGGGTTAAAAAAAAAATGCAGGCTCTTGGACTTCACACACACTGAATCACAAAGTCTGTTGGTGGGGTTAACAGTTGGTGTTTCTACAAGCCCTATGGGTAATTTATTTTTTCTTAGAGTGTGGGCAAGCAAGGGAGAGGGGTAGAGGAAGAGAGAATTTTAAGCAGGCTCCATGTGCAGTGCAAGCCCAAAGCAGCTCTGGATCCCACAACCCTAGGATCATGACCTGAGCCAAAATCAAGAGTTGGACATTCAACCGTTCAATCGACTGAGCCACCTAAGTGCCCATTCTATGGGTAATTTTTTAAATAAGTTTATTGTCAAATTGGTTTCTCAGTGCTTCTCCCCACAAATGCCCCCCTCCATGACCCCTTCCCCTCTCCCCCTCCCCCTTTAACCCTCGGTTCGTTTTCAGTATTCAATAGTCTCTCATGATTTGTGTCCCGCTCTCTCCCCAACTCTCCCCCTTCCCCTCCCTATGGTTCTCTGTTAGGTTTCTCCTGTTAGACCTATAAGTGCAAACATATGGTATCTGTCCTACTCCGCCTGACTTATTTCGCTTAGCATGACACCCTCGAGGTCCATCCACTTTCCTACAAATGGCCAGATTTCATTCTTTCTCATTGCCATGTAATGCTCCATTGTGTATATATACCACATCTTCCTGATCCATTCATCAGGTGATGGACATTAGGCTCTTTTCATGATTTGGCTATTGTAGAAAGTGCCGCTATGAACATTGGGGTACATGTGCCCTTATGCATCAGCACTTCTGTATCCCTTGGGGAAATCCCTAGCAGTGCTATTGCTGGGTCATAAGGGAGTTCTATCGATAGTTTTTTGAGGAGCCTCCACACTGTTTTCCAGAGCGGCTGCACCAGTTTACATTCCCACCAACAGTGTAGGAGGGTGCCCGTCTCTCCACACCCTCACCAGCATCTATAGTCTCTTGATTTGCTCATTTTAGCCACTCTGACTGGCATGAAGTGGTATCTCAGTGTGGTTTTGATTTGCATTTCCCTGATGACAAGTGACGCTGAGCATTGTTTCATGTGCCTGTTGGCCATCTGGATGTCCCTCTTTGGAGAAGTGTCTGTTCAGGTCTTCTGCCCATTTCTTCACTGGATTATTCATTTTTGGGTATGGGTTTTAGTGTTCCTTGTAGATTTTGGATACTAGCCCTGTATCTGATATGCCATTTGCCACTATCTTTTCTCTATGGGTAATTTTTATGCACACTGGAGTTTGAGAACCAGTGGACAGTGGAAAACGCAAAGTGTCTATAAACGTCCAGCTGTACTCAATTTGCCTCAATCTAGCTAAGCTTCAGTTTCTTCAGCTGAAAAATCAGAATAAAATACTAAAGCCTTCCTAGGGAATCTGTTAGGAGAAGGAAATGTGAGATGATGAAAATAAAGTACTTGGCACACAATACAAGCATTCTATAAAAGTTAAGCTATGATTACCATTTAAATGGACTGCCAAAGGGCAATTTGAGTGGGCAAAACCCGCCTGGCCTTAGGTGGTAGGAAAGTCTTCAGAGAAGAAATGTGAACTGACATCTGAACTAGGATCTTGAAGGATAGGAATGCCAGGTGGAGAAGGTGGAAAAAGGTATTCTAGGATCAGGGAGCACTCTGAAAGTGCTGTGGGAGGACTACCGGAGAGGTGGTGGCAGAATAAAGCCTAGAGATCGGGTGCGCTATGCAGTGATATTTACATTTCATTCTTTTAGGCAGAGAAAATGGCTCCACAAGAAGACAGGATCTGCCGTATTTATTAGAAACAGCAAATCTTGTAGCTGCAGTGGGGGCACCGTCCTGAGGGACAGGGAGACCGCTTTGAAAGCGATGGTGTTAGCTCAGGCTACAATCACTGAAGACTTAGGGCTAAGGCACTGGCAGTGAAAGTAACAGGAAAATAGTAGAAGTTTCTCTGATAAAATGAACAGAATGTGGTGGCCAAATGGATGTGGAAGACAAGGGAGTGCTTTTAGATTTCTAGTTTGGTGTAAGGGTGAATTGTTCTTTATTTATTTTTAATTTTTTAAATGTTTATTTATTTTTGAGAGAGAGAGAGAAGAGAGTAGGGGAAGGCCAAAGAGAGAGAGGAGACACAAAATCTGAAGCAGCTCCAGGCTCTGAGCTGTCAGCACAGAGGGACTGGAACTCACAAACCACGAGATCATGTCCTGAGCCAAAGTCAGATGCTTGGCTGACTGAGCCACCCAGGTGCCTCCCGAAAATAACTTTAAACAATTCTTGGGTCCACCAAAGTGGAAAGGACAGGGCTCCAGTGGTACTGATCCCAACAATATTACCTGTCAAGGATGGTGATGATCTACAAAGTCATTCATCTGGGATAATGAATAATTTTGTTTCATTTATTTGAAATACCTCTTCCAGATTTGGAGAGCAATGACACAGTCAAAAAGGGATTTTTTCATTTTTTAAATGTTTATTTATTTTTGAGAGAGAGAGAAGAGAGGGGAGAGGCAGAAGGGGGACAGAGGATCCGAAGCAGCCTCTATGATGACAGCAACGGGCCTGATGTGAGGCTCGAGCTCATGAACTGCAGGACAGTGACCTGAGCTGAAATCAGACACTCAACCACTCAGCCACTTAGGCGCCCCCACAAGGGATTTTTTTTTTCAAACAACAGATACACCTTAAACTATTTAGGTGTGATTTTCCTGTCTATTCTGGAAATAACATCACCTTTGCCATTTACTCTTTTGGTTTTAGGATTTGGGAAAGAGAAGAAGGAAAATTCAGAAAGAGGCGAGAGAACTTCCAGGGTCAGTGAATTTTCATTCATTTCATCCAGCAGTGAATTCAAGCTGCTCAAAGAGGAAACAGACCATCTTTTACCCCAACCTTGTACTGCCCTCCTCCGACCCTGAGCGACCGGGTTACTGACTCTAGGAATTCTTTCAGGACTCACTGACCTTCCAGAATGTGGCTCTATATGTCCCCAAAAATGAGTGGAATTGCTTGGACCAGGGTCAGGGTCCCTTTTTCCAGAATGTCATGGGTTTATTGGGTACAGATTCTGCCATATTGGGAAGAAGATTTTGCACTTTTGATGTAATTCACATTAATTGCTGGGCCGCCCGGTGGCTCCGTCAGTTAAGCATTGGACTCTTGTTTTTGGCTCAGGTCATGATCTCACAGTATGGGAGTTCAAGCCCCAAGTCAGGCTCTGGGCTGCTGGTGCGGAGCCTTCTTGGGATTCTCTCTCTGCCTCTCTCTTTCTGCCCCTCCCCTGCTAGCACTCTCTCTCTCTCTCTCTCAAAATAAATAAATAAACTTTAAAAAAAGTTGGTAGATTAAGAGAGATTAAATCATTGACAATTTAATTCTGTAAATTGATCAGAAATCACAAACACCAACTCTTGTAGAGTCTATTGGTAATAAAATTATACTGAAATAACTTTCTATGCCCAAGATGGAACCCTTCCTGCCCCAGCGCCAGGTCAGCACACCGAAATTTAGATCATTTTCCTGTGCCTGCCAACGCTCTGCTTGCCCAGAGCACAGTCTATACGGTCAGCCGATCCCCTACCGACAGGCCAACTCTGGCCCTTTTCACCCAGACCAGGCTGCCTACATGGCCCCAGCCCATCGGAGGTTTTCTACCTTTCTCTTCCTTGTTCTTTAGTCTTTATCTTATCAAAGCTTTCTGCCATCTGCTCCATCCTGCAGTTTTCTGAGAGAGTCCACTTCTTCAAGTGTTACATAAAGTTTGTCTTCTTTCGTTACTTTTTAATAATTGTTCAAACAGGAGCACCTGGGTGGCTCAGTCCGTTAAATGTCTGACTTCAACACAGGTCATGATCTTGTGGTTTGTGAGTTTGAGCCCCATGTCGGGCTCTGTGCTGACAGCTCAGAGCCTGGAGCCTGCTTCGGATTCTGTGTGTGTGTGTGTCTGTCCCTCCCTTACTCACACACACTCTCTCTCAAAAACAAACATTAAAAATAAAAAATTGGGGCCCCTGGGTGGCTCAATCGGTTAAGCGTTCGGCTTCGGCTCAGGTCGTGATCTTACAGTTTGTGGGTTCGAGCCCCGCATCGAGCTCTGTGCTGACAGCTAGCTCGGAGCCTGGAGTCTGCTTCCGGTTCTGGTCTCCCTCTCTCTCTGACCCTCCTCTGCTCGCACTGTCTCGCTCGGTCTCTCACAAATAAATTAAAAACATAAAAACTAAATTAAAAAAAATAAAAAATTAAGATGGTAATAACATCGTCTGGTGACGGATGGCGACAACACCGAATAATGTATAGAATCATTGAATCACGACATTGTACAACTGAAACGAATATAACACTGTGTGTTAATTATAATTCAGTTACAAAAATTTATTGAGCTGTAAAGTTTTGGTTTGTGCACATTTCAGGGTGTATGATTCACTTTGATACAATGTTAAAAAAAATAAAAAGGCGGATTGGCCTCCCGCCAACCACAGTTCTGGGACTGGACGACGTCCCCAGGACAGAGGCAGCCCTCCCGGCCGGCTGGGCTCAGGTTACCGAGCCTCTGTCCTTTCCTGGATTTGGGGCTGGTAATTCATCACTCTTTTGTTAGCTCTCTGAGGCCTTCAAGTGGATGTTTTTCTATATTCTAAATGACTTTAGTCTCCTCAGCAGGAGAGGTGGGCTGAATCCCTAGCCTACTATTGCCAGAAAGAGACGTTATCAGAAAGTAAAAACTACTCTGGTAGTTTTCCCCAGTTTCTCCCCTGTCTGGAGAATGGGGGGAGGGGGCGGCGTGGAACTGAATATTCTCAGCCTCTACTCACGGCTTGGTCTACTCACGGCTCCAGATACTCCCAACACCCAGAATGTTCCCAGGGATGTAGGAGCTCTGCCTCAGGAACCAGCTCCGTAACACCTAACATTAGAACAAAAGATGCTGTTAGGGCTCTTTTTCTTTTTCTTTTTTTTTTTTTTAATTTTTAAAAATGTTTATTTATTTTTGAGAGAGAGACACACACACACAGAGCGTGAGCAGGGAAGGGGCAGAGAGAGGGGGAGACAGAATCCTAAGCAGGCTCCAAGCTGTCAGCACAGAGCTCGACATGGGGCTTGAACCCACGAACCCTGAGATCATGACCTGAGCTGAAGTCGGATGCTTCACCAAATGAGCCAGCCAGGCACTCTGTCCTTTTCTCTTTTTAAGAGGGCATAGTCTGACCACCAAGTATAGCATGTTGACCTAGGTTATTATTAATTAGTAAGAGCCTTTGAGGGTCAATCTGTGATAAGAATATTCTCTATTAAAACATCAACTATTTGCAGATAAAGCGATTATGACAAAGATTCTTGGAAGCTGACAGCTTGCTGGAGTAATTCAATGATGCCCTTGAAATGTGATGGGGTTTTTTTGAGCAGACAGCTAAGAAAGAATTCTTGTGACGTCTTTGGTGCAAAAAGGTGATTCTATTAAAGCACGAGGACAGGACCTGCGGGCAGAAAGAGCCCCACGGGGGCTGTGAGGGGTGACTGATTACAGATAGCCTTTTAAGTTAGTGAGGATTGGGTCTCTAAGGAATTTGAAAGCAGGGCTTTCAGGACCTGGAGAGACTAGGGACTGTTAAGATAAGGTTACTTTTAGTCTTTAATAAAACAAAAACATTAAGGAAAAAGACAGCTATGGGTTCCTTGAGGAAGGTCACACTCCGCATGTTTTAGGTGTCTGTCAGCGGGCAGCAAGCTGTAAGGGGATTTAATTCAAGCTATATTTCTCTTGTCTTTGTTTCCCTCATCAAAATCTGTTGTATAGTGAGAGTGGGCCCTCAATTTCAGATTAACTGGGGGCGATAGGAAGAAGGTGAAGTAGATCACAGACACTTATCACAAGTACAATAGTTTAAAATACACTTAGGGGCACCTGGGTGGCTCAGTAGGTTAAGCGTCTGATTTAGTGTCAGGGCATGATCTCATGGTTCATGGGTTCGAGCCCCGCGTTGGGCTCTGGGCTGACAGCTCAAGAGCCTGGAGCCTGCTTCAGATTCTGTGTCTTCCTTTCTCTCTGCCCTTCCCCTGCTCATGCTGTCTCTCAAAAATAAATAAAAATCATTTTAAAAAAGTAAAAAAAATTAAAATACAAACTTAAAAAAAATCCCATAAATTGCTTGACAAAAAATAGCCATGCTTCTACCAGTTAAAATATCTGTTTTCACGTGAGCTCCATTTTTCTAAGAGTAGAACAAAGTCGGTCACTGGACACGCCATCCACCTCACTCCCTGCCAGTCCAGCAGACATCAGGGTCCGTGACCTGGGGGTGGGGATGGGAGGCTGACAGGATCTATAGATGGGCTTGAAAAAGTTCCTGAACTCCGTAATACTGTAATATATACACACATACACATTTGTGTTTGGGGGAAGGAGAGGGTATAGCTTTCACTAGATACCGAAAATCACAAATACAGGAGAGTGAGGACCTTTCTAAGTCATGGGAGTGGGATGCCATGAGACACAGAGGGAACATGAGGCCAGTCAGCAGAATCGGTTTGAAGGAGGCGGGGGGGGGGGGGGGGGG